>NC_142928.1:63409691-63489691 GCF_046866305.1 Octopus bimaculoides
CATAATATGCTTTGCATCATTTTAGCTTTCAAATGATGCCCCCCTGCTGGTTATGCAAGCAGGCCAACATTCCCCTGATCAGAAGGCTATTCCATCATAGGGTGACCCATTTACAGCTGACTGGACTGGAGCAACCTAAACTGAAGTCTTTGGTTCAAGAACACAAAGTACCACCCAGTACCCACAATCTAGCAATCAGAAGTGCAACACCCTAACCACTAGGCCACGCACCTTCACATAAATCTGTATGAGTGTTTGTGTGCATCTGTGTTTGTATGAGTGATTAAGCACAGATTTCCCTTCATCTTGACATGTGTGGACTGATTGTAAACAAAAAATTCACCATTCATACAGTGTCATTGTTCGCAGTCCACTGTGAAAGCATGTCTAGGCTTTTTGACCTTACTGCACTGATTGTAAATAAAGCATATCACCATTCATACAAATTGTTGTTTATTTGTAGTACTCAATAACAGCTTGTCCAGGCTGTTTGTTGTTTAATAGATTGGGGATTACTTTGCATGGAAATAGCTAAATGTTGGCACCAGAAAGGGCATCCAGCCATTGAAATAACTGCCTCAAAGAAGTCATGTCTCAAGCATGCAAGCATGGGAAAATAGACATTAGAACAACGATGGTGCTCAATGACGCAGGACTTGGACATCCCACATTTTTTCCACATCCCTCTTACTTGCACACAACATATCATGCAAATTGCAAATACAAGACATCTGCCAAAAACTTGACAATCTCCAAATACAAACTGAACAGATTATTAAATGTTTCCCACTTTCTTTGATTTAATCCCAAGATCTGAAAAAGCAGAAGGAACATTACATTAAATGTCTCTTTATGTTTAAGCTGCCATGTTGGCCAGTAAAATAGCCAAACAAAAAGGTTCTTGTCAAAATTATACTGTGAGCTGTGTGATGAAGCCTGTGGTTTTGCCAGGGTTGCTTGCATGCTCCAAAACACTAAAGACTCAGTTTTTGTACAAGGAATTCCAGACTCACCAAAAAGCTCAGGTAATGTATAGTTCGATTCCTGGCTTTCTTTTTTGGCTCTAATCTTTTAACTCTATGGTAATATAATAAAAGAGCATATAATTGAATCACCAATTTCCATTTATAGATGCAAAAATAAAATTTAAACCTTAAACTAAATGAAAACAAAAGCATAAAATATTTTAAAAGACAAAAATCTTAATAACAAGTGATAGAAATTTTTAGACAATATGGACAAAGCAGATTGGAGAGAATCTGATCTAACTGATTAAAAGCAAGACATGTTTATGTCTTATAAGACTTCCTCTTTATAAAAAATGCTTTCCTCTAAGCATGTGCTCAATGTATGTTTGAAGAGATGACATCTTTCAAATGTATAGAGATATTATAAAGACCTTTATATATTTTTTTTAATTTAAAAAATAAAGTACAAAGCAATCTGAGAGACCCCTCTGGCTCTCTATTTCTTACCAGTAACTGCCAATCTCAAACCCACTTGCATAAATTATATTGAACACAATATAATAACCTTAAATTAGAAGGAAAATTAACCCTAAGACCAAAAGATAAAGAGTTTGGCTTAAAGCACAAATTTTAAATGCCTAATTGCCCTACAAGACAAAAGTATAGCGGTATAAACATTAGTTAAACATCACAGTTTATCTTGTGTGCAAGTGTTCAATACGTTTTTGCTGTTTAGCATTTCATACTTTACATTTAATGTTTAACTCAAGTCAACCTTTATTGATTAAAATTTACGACCAAAAGCATTCCAACTATTGCAATCCTATTTTTTGTCTCTTTTTCCTCCCCAAGTGTATCTTGGAGTACAATATCCAATGTGTCCTCCAGATTGTTTAACATGGTAAGGGGATTTGATTTGCGGGTTATTTGACAGTTGCTTCTAGCAAACTGGGTGACTCTACTCAATGTCTCATTGGATTCATCGAGAAAGTGTATAATAATATACGAATCTGTCTCACACACACACACACACACACACAGAGTAATACAAGGAAACACACACACAAGATGATTATGTTTAGGTGTTTTTAGCAACTCAATGAACTTGTTTTCTGTTCTTTTCTTTGAAGAAAGAGAAGAGAGATGAGATGCACAGACAAACAGGGAAGGGAAATTGGACTGGACAAAAGAATTGTAGGCACACAGTTATATGTAATATGAGAAAGGATATATATATATATATATATATATGCTGAAAGCAAATTGCATGTGCACATAATCACAAATGTGATTAAATGTATGCATTCATGTGTGTGTGTGTGATTGTGTGTATGTGTGTGTAGTAGTAGTAGTCGATTCTCTCATATGTAATAAATTTAGCTGAACAACTGCTCAACTAAGATTATCCAAGCAATTAGTAAACAAAACTATAGGAGCATTTAACTTCTGAAAAGAAGCAAGGGAGATAATCTCAATAACAAGTGATAGAAATTTTTAGACAATATGGACAAAGCAAATTGGAGAGAATCTGATCTAACTGATTAAAGCAAGACATGTTTATGTCTTATAAGACTTCCTCAATGAAGCGTATTTTACTTGGGTGACAAGACAACAAAGTGGTTAATATAGACATAGATAAATAAAGGGAATGTAGTAATGCTGATTATGAATATCAACAATTTGATTGAGGGGAGAATTCAGGAAATCATTCTGCACACTTTAAGACCAAATTTCCAGTATGATAGTCTCTCACACAAGCAATTAGAGTTGAAAATGTTTAATCACCAGATTTTGTTGGACTTATCTCCCTTCCATGTTATTTTCACATTTTTTTAAACATCTGAGGGAGTTTTTTCTCTAATTGCTTGAATGACCATAGCAGATCAAAGCTTTTAAAATGCATTTATATTCAGTATGCTGCCAAAGGGAATTTATGTGTGTGTGTGTGTGTGTGTGTGTGTGTGTAAAGAGAGAGAGAGAGAGAGAGAGAGAGAGAGAGAGAGAGGGAGAAGGAGGGAGAAGGAGGGAGAGAGCTAGAAGCACACACATGCAGACATACATGCACACACTACATGCACAAGACGAATGTAAATGTTATTGATCTCAACACTGGTGCAATAAAGTACTGCTCAAGGCTTTCATGACCAACAGCATACATACAAGAGATTGTTATTGTTGACTTCAGAGAGTGGGAAAATGAGGTGCAACATTTATCATTTTCACACACACACACACACACACACACACACACACACAGACATTTGCATCTTTTAATCCTTCACAAGCCATCATACTTTAGCTGTATGCTGGAGCATCGCCTTCAATTGCACAGTCAATCACATCAACCACAGTTCTCGTAGACTGGTTCACTTTATCAGTCTTGGAGGGGAGAAAGGTAATTTGATCTGGGCAGGATTTGGACACAGAGCATAAAGGAATATAGATAGCCAAACATTTCATTGAATCTGCTAATGCACCACTCCTTTAAAAAATAACATAGAATGCTTCGTTTGCATGTCATCCCTGTGTGGGTGCCAGTCTAATCTTCTTTGCATCATTCCAATGTATACATATATATATGGTATGAAAGTGTGTTAGCTGTATATAGAGTTTAAGGTTCTCTTCTTGCAGAAAAGCGTAATTTTCTTAACAATAGTATTTGACATTACAGATAAATAATTTATACAGCCTTACTATATCGATTCTCTGAGCAGAACCAAGATAAAAAATATATATATATAAAAAAAAAGATGTATATAAAAAAAAAAAAAAACAGAACTGTGGCTGGGTAGGGAAATTTGGATTAAATGGAAAGAGAATGTAGCTCAAGTTTTTTATATTATTTTTTTTTTAATTTTGTGTATTTCATTTTCTTATTTAAACAAAAAAAATTCTATGTATATATATATATATATATATATATATATATATATATATATATATATATGTATGTATGTATGTATTCCATCCTTTTTCATTTTTAGTTTTAATACATGAACATTTTTTTTTTCTTAAATAGTAGTGTTATAACTTCTGCTAAGTCATTGTATTGTTATCATCTTCTGCATCATCATCATCATCATCATCATCATCACAGGCAAAAATAGTTAAACATCATTTAAATTAAACACCAGTTTGATAACTTTTTTTTCATGTTCATCATTGTTTAACTTAAGTTATATCTCAGTTATCATTATTTATGCATGATCATTGTCAACTTTGAATTCAATGGGATTTTTTTGTTTTTGTTTTTGCTTTTCATTTGCTGTTTGTTTTGAATCTTCGCATCAAGGAAGGTTGTCAATGTGTTGTCCATGAAACAGTGAGACCTCGTTCAAAACGAACAAGGGTCCCCTCCAACCAACAGACACATCACTGAAAGGTGTTCTTTATTTCCTTTTTTTTTTTTTTTAATATCTCTTCTCTTTGTATATTTTTTTCTTTTTTTTTCTTTTTCCCCCATTGTTCATTTCTTTTGTGCTGTTTTTATTTATATATATATATATATATATAATTTTTTGTTTTGTATTATTTTGTGTTTCTGTTACTTCCTTCTTAAGTTCGTTTCTTCACATTTAAACAGTTGTTTACCTTACCTCGTTCTTCTGTCGAAACACTCACACCCACAGACACCCAGGGTTTGGCTCACACTTGTCGCTGCTGCTGCTGCTGCTGTAAGCCAGCCGCCTCTGGATGAATCTGCAAGAGTGGGCCACCAGGCATAGCAAGATCAGCTGGCATGTCTGCCAGATCATGCATGGCTGGTTGTGCTGCTGCTGCTTCACCCTCAACAAGTGGCTGCTGACCTTGCTGCTGGTTTGGTAAATATGTCATGCTTGATGGTGAAGCCCCACTACTGGGAGTGGTGAAGTTCTTCTTTGGCTCGTAATTCACTAGGCGTTGCCCAACCAAATATCTGAAAGTTAATGTAATATACAAAGGTTAAAGAAACATGACTAAAACCCCGATTTATTCTAACAAAAAATTAGGGGAGGGTGGTGGAATGGCTGTTTTTGCTTCTTGTTATCCTTTTGCGTCTTTGAGCATTTAAATCTTACCACACACAAACAAACATGCACCTGCATGCACACAAATAAAATCACCTACATACATACATACATACATATACCTGCATGTACACAAACACACATGCATCAGCATAGACATGCATGCACTTGCATAGATACAAGTGCATATGCGTTTGGCTACAAGCATGCACCTGCATGCACATGCAAACACGCATCAGCATACATACAGGCATATATGCACCTTCATACATACAAGTATATATGTACCTGCATACATAGACATACGTGCACACAAAAATGCAACATCATACAAATATGCACTTGCTTACAGATATACATGCACCTGCATGCACACACAAACACATGCACCAGCATACATACATCCACCTGTATACAGACAAACATGCACCTGAGTAGACATTCATGCATCTACATGCATACACACAAACACATACACCAGCATAAATGTAAATGTACACATATATGTATCTGTATGCACACAAACATACATGCACCCACATAAACACAAATACACACTCCAGCATACATACAGGCATACACACAAACATAGATGCACCAGCATACATATAGGCATAAATGTGACTGTATACAAGCACAAACATACATGCACATACATACACACAAATGCATGTAACATATCAATTATAGCTCTCATCATTTCACTATTTCTTTTTTTAATTTCCATCACCAGGAATAACAAATGACTGCAACAATGACAAGCATTGCAATAACAAATACCACTACAACAAAGATTATGAAGAGGACAACCAGAAGGCTGACAACAAAGACAAGAGTCAAATAGGATGACAACATAAACCACAACAATAGTATAAACTGCTTGTTTATAGAACGTTCCTTTGAAGGATATTCTGGCAGCCTTAAACACTGTCTTCAACACTTCACCAAAAAGGTTCAATAAGATCGAAACATGTCTACTTCTCTTAAGTTGAATTTAAAGGCCAGTCCACTCCATCTACATGGTCTATATCTGCAAATTTGCATAACCTAAAATTATTGGAGTTACCTCCCTTCGTGTCGTCGTCGTCGTCTAACGTCCGCTTTCCATGCTAGCATGGGTTGGACGATTTGACTGAGGACTGGTGAAACCAGATGGCTACATCAGGCTCCAATCTGATTTGGCAGAGTTTCTACAGCTGGATGCCCTTCCAAACGCCAACCACTCAGAGAGTGTAGTGGGTGCTTTTACGTGTCACCCGCACGAAGGCCAGTCAGGCGGCACTGGCAACGGCCATGCTCAAAATGGTGCATTTCATGTGCCACCCGCACAAGAGCCAGTCCAGGGGCACTGGCAACGATGTCACTTGAAAAACATCATGTGTCGCCCGCACATGAGCCAGTCTAGGAGCACTGGCAACGATCTCACTCAAAAATCCTACGACGGCCTCGCACAAGAGCCAGTTCAGGGGCACTGGCAACGATCTCACTCGAAACATTTCATGTGTCACCCGCACATGAGCCAGTCCAGGGGCACTGGAAACGATCTCACTCGAAAAACCTCATGTGTCACCCACACAAGAGCCAGTCCAGGGGCACCGGCAACGATCTCGCTCGAAAAATCTCATATCTCATGTGTCACCCGCACAAGAGCCAGTGAAGGGGCACTGGCAACGATCCCGCTCAAAAGATTTCATGTGTCGCACGCACATGAGCCAGTCGAGGGGCACTGGCAACGATCTCGCTCGAAAAACCTCATGTGTTACCCGCACAAGAGCCAGTCCAGTGGCACTGGCAACGATTTCAATCGAAAATCCCACGAAGGCCAGCCAGGCGGCACTGGCAACGGCCACACCCAAAATGGTGCATTTCCTGTGTCACCCGCACATGAGCCAGTCCAGGGGCACCGGCAACAATCCCACTTGAAGGTCCATACACATGCTGCGGGCACAAGTGCCATCACGATTTCCATTTCGCTTGCCCCAATAACTCTTCGCAAGCTGAGTTTCGTGTCCAATGAAGGAGACTGCGTTAGCATGGGTGCCAGACGTTGAATTTAACTCGATTTCGATTTCACTTGCCTCAACAGGTCTTCGCAAGTGGAGTTTAGTGTCCAACTTAACTTGATTTCGATTTCACTTGTCTCAACAGGTCTTCGTAAGTGGAGTTTGGTTTCCAATGAAGGAAGGTACGCATAAGTGGACTGGCTGAGGCCATAGATTTAGGTCTCACTTGGCTTGCTGGGTCTTCTCACGCACAGTATATTTCCAAAGGTCTCGGTCAGAAGTCATCGCCTCGGTGAGGCCCAATGTTCGAAGGTCGTGCCTCACCACCTTATCCCAGGTCTTCCTGGGCCTACCTCTTCCACAGGTTCCCTCAACTGCTAAGGTGTGGCACTTTTTCACACAGCTATCCTCATCCATTCTCGCTACATGACCATACCAGCGCAGTCGTCTCTCTTGCACACCACAACTGATGCTTCGTAAGTTCAACTTTTCTTTCAAGGTACTGATACTCTGTCTAGTATGCACACTGACATTACACATCCATCGGAGCATACTGGCTTCATTCCTTGCGAGCCTACGCATGTCCTCAGCAGTCACGGCCCATGTTTCACTGCCATGAAGCATGGCTGTTCGTACACATGAGTCATACAATCTGCCTTTTACTCTGAGAGAGAGACCCTTTGTCGCCAGCAGAGGTAAGAGCTCTCTGAACTTTGCCCAGGCTATTCAGCGCACCCACCTCCACTGCTAATTTGGTCACCAAGATAGCGGAAACTATCAACCACTTCTAGTTTTTCTCCCTGGAATGTGGCAGAAGTTGTTTTCTGCACATTCACAGTATTTATAGCTCCAGAACATCTGCTGCAAACAAAAACTAACTTCCTAGTTAACCTTCCTTTGATATTGCTGCACCTCTTATGTGTCCATAGCTTGCACTGGGTGCATCTTATAGAGTTACTTCCCACTCCTTTTCTACAGATCGAGCAAGGGTTTGTGTTTTGTCAGCCTTCCTACTTATGAGGACTTTGATTTTAGCTAGGTTGACTCTAAGGCCCTTCGATTCTAGTCCTTGCTTCCACAACTGAAACTTCTCTAGTTCTGATAGTGACTCAGCAATTAGTGCAAGGTCATCAGCATAGAGGAGCTCCCAGGGGCATCCTGTCTTGAATTCTTCTGTTATAGCCTGGAGGACTATGATAAATAGGAGGGGGCTGAGGACGGAACCTTGGTGGACCCCTACCTCCACCCGGAATTCTTCACTGTACTCTCTGCCAACCCTCACCTTACTGACAGAGTTTCTGTACATGGCTCGCACAGCTCTCACTAACCATTCTTCTATCCCTAGTTTCCTCATTGACCACCAAATGAGAGATCAGGGGACCCTGTCAAAGGATTTCTCCATATCAACGAAAGCCAGGAACAGAAGTTTATCCTTGGCTAGGTATTTCTCCTGAAGCTGTCTTACCAGAAATACAGCATCAGTGGTGCTTTTCCCAGGCACGAACCCAAACTGCATCTCATCTAAACTGACTCGCTCCCTAAGCAGTTGAGCTATGACCCTCTCCGTGACTTTCATTACCTGATCTAAAAGCTTGATACCTCTGTAATTATTTGTATCTAAAGTGTCACCTTTACTTTTGTAGCAGTTGACTATGGTGCTGCTACACCAGTCATTGAGTAAGACTCCTTCGTGTATCACCTGGTTCGTAATACGGGTGACTAGGCTATAGCCGACACTGCCAGATATTTTGAGCATCTCTGCAGTGATTCCTGATGGACCGGGGGCTTTCCCTGTCTTCATACTCTTAATTGCTTTATTTACCATGGTACTGTCAACTCGGATAGCTGGTCCCTCTGTTGGGTCGACATACGGCAGACTCTCTTTCTCCCATTCATTCTCTTTATTAAGCAATCTATCGTAGTGGCATCTCCAGACCTCTTTCTTTGCAGCCTCATTTAGAGCAAGCATACCATCGTGTGTCTTGTTTTCTTTTTTCGGATCAAACCTTCTCAGAGATACATTATGTGTACTAAATGCATGAGTAAATCCACTACATTACACATACGAGACGTTGTTTGTAGTAGGCTAACATTTCCAAGGAAAAAAAAAACTCAAATGAAAAAGAAACAGCTGTTAAATAATTACTCACTTGTCATTTTTTATGTGTTCATAAAGTCTTTTGAACTGGCGTGCTTGAAATATGCTGGCTACTGTCATTACAATCATTGCCAGTAGCATCGGGTAGATTCTTCGCAAAACAATATTCTGGACAGTGGGATTAAAACCTGTAGTAAAACAATAAATAAAAAGGCAAACAGATTTAACAAAGAGCAAAGTCTTCAGCTGGTTTATTCAAGCAGAAAAATTCAGTTTATTCCAACATCAGTTTCAGTGTAACCGCTGTGGATTTGATTACGTTTTAAGTCACTGATCATACAGAAGCTATAATTTCATAATCAATGATACTGACAAGTGACTCAGTGTCATTTATTTACCTCTGCCCCACTCACTCACCCCAAATAAGCTGTTTGAATCAAGTTGTTGCAGCCCACATGTTGCAAGATGTTCATGATACATTTCAACAACTTGCAATAATAATTCAACATTTAAGAAAAACAAAAGCAAACTTTCACAAAGATCTTCTCCTCTTGATTAACTCTTAGATAATGGAGTGTTTCTTAGGTGCACCAAAGAAATGCTTCTGTGACTCAATCAAGATAACCACACCATTGAGAAAATGCCATAGAAACTGGTTATTGAAGGTCTAGTTTGACACCAGCAGGCTGAAGAAAAAAAGAGCCAAGTAGGAAAGAGAAAATAATAACTTCTTGGACAGGGATCATCTTCATTGGTTCAAGCATGAGAAGGTACAGCCATGAAGAGTGGATGCATCAGCAACAATGTAATGTGGTTGGCATCAGGAAGGGTATCCAGCTGTAGAAGCCAGACACTGGAGCATAACAAATTCCTCTGACCTGTCAGATCCTGTCAAACCATCCAGCATATGCCAGCATGGAATATGATGATGCTGATGAAATTTGAGGTATTGCATCTTAATGTGATGCATAGAGAAAGAAGAAACACCATTACATTATGAATAAGCATAAAGATTTTCCTTTTACCTAGAGCAGGAACAATAGTTTTTCCAATAACATAAGGAACAGCCAGAGCCATTCCTAAAGTAGCAATAACAGGGGCACAAAGCTTGAAGAGAATAAACCGGACATTCATATTGCGGAAACCATCATTGTAAACCTACAAAGAAATATTGAAGGACAATTTATTTATTGGCATTTGCATAGTGCTTATATTAAATATTGGCTACTAAGAACTGGAAAATATAAAACAAGATAAACATATAACATTAACCCTTTAGCATTCAGATTATTCTGTTAAATGTAATGCTTGTTCAATCACATTGTTTTGAATTAATCTTGCATTATTTCATAGCTTCAAGATTTTGATGATGTGGTAGTTTATTTTTAGAATGACATTGTAGGGTAGATGTGAGAGGGCCAGATCTGACCAGTTGAACATAAAGAAGTTAGAATATTTTGACTGGTTTAAATGTTAAAGGGCTAATAACAAGAATAAGATTATACAATATCACAGTAATAGTTTCTTACACTGGCACAAGGCCACAATTATTTAAATAGATACTAATATCTGACTGGAATTTATTTTACTGACCTAAGAAGTCTGAAGGTCAACTTTGATAGGATTGCCTTTAACCTTTTGAGGTTAATAATCATAGAGAAAAAAATTAGATGGGCAAGTGCTTTCCTGTTGAAATAACTTCCCAATGAGATAAGCCTCAGTAAAGACTGGTACACAAATTTACATTTTTGACAGTAAAAAGTATTGATACTGTATTGAGAAGTTATATGAGAAAGGAAGGAATATATATGAATGTGAACAGAAATACATCAGGACCCTACTTGGTACAGGCCTGAATAAAATATGATTTAATCCAACAAACCAATGTAGTTTCACTTCAAAAGCTTTTAACACACTGTACTTAATACTATGTCCATCTGATCCAGTAGCTTAATCCATGCACAAGTCCTTAAAAGGATCTTGAAACTGCAGTGATATTTATACTTCTTTTATTGAAGAAACACATGTATGAATCTGAAAATTATATTCGCTAGTTGTTTGTCTAAATATGTATATCTGACTTGGAAATATTTAGGTCTCTTCTACTGCAGAGACTAATTCATAAACATATTACATACTAATATGTATTACATACATATCTATTGTCTTGAAAACCCGTAACACCATATAAAATAAGCAATAAGAATAGATAATCTACTATAAACCAAATGTACAAAATAAGTTGATATGTAATAAAAATATTAATAATCTAAAAATTGCAGTTTTATTACATTACGGCATTTTTTTTTTTTTAATAAAGGGGAATGGAGAAAAATGTTGCAGTAATTACTATATATCATATATTAATTTTAATCTTGATTTTGGCGAGACAAAAAAAAAAGCTCGTATTTATAACATGAGTTTTTGAAACAATTTAAATTCTTTAAAGAAACTTTCATGAAAAGTGAATTATCTCCCTTATATTTGTTTTAGCAGTTAAACAGAGGAAGACACTCGTTAAGGTTATCTCTACAGATTTTCAATAGAAATTATAACCAGCACTGATTTGTTACGAGGTTTCGTATCCGAATACATCTAATATAGATAACAATGTGACCAAAGATGGAAAAATGGGTAATGGGTGTATATACCATATTTCAAGAGTTTTTGCTTCTTCATCAGCACCATGTCCAACCCATAAACCATACATGAATTCATTGGTTAAATAGCCACTAAATCTGTAGAGATAATCATAAGTGATCTAATAGCACTTCTAAGACAGTAGAATGCAGTACTGACTTATAATGCATAATGAGATACCACGTGCCAACAAGTCATTAATATGAGAAAAGACAGCAAAAGAAGGAAGGTGGTGTATAGTATTACTAGATCTTTGATTTGTATGAGAAAGATGTCCTGAATTACTTTTACACAAGTAGCATTAAAGATGAAAAATCATTATAATACCATCTTTTGGGTTATATTTTCATTGCAGGAGGAAGATTTATTTATAATTCAAAATATCCCGACAACAAACTGGATAAAACAGGAATAAGATGTAGTGTGCAAGAGAGATTTGTTGGCATAAATGTGTAATGCATATAAATGATGACAAAACTGGTAAAGAAGTACCAGGAAATCCAGATGGAAAGAACCAATGGAAGGCATGAATAGAAATGCACTCAAAATGCTGAACTTCAAAAAATAGTAAGACACTGAGTTGGGGAGAATCCATCTAACTCAGGCAAGCATAGAAAATCAGGTGTGAGAGTGGTGGAGGAGGAAAATACTACAAGGTATTCTATCAGGTGATCTACTAATTCTTCCACCCTTTTGATACCAATCCACCTGAAGCTGCTCCAGGTTTTATGACACAAACCTCTGGTTCTAAAGTTAAAATCTTCCACCAAAAACTAAGGTTAATTTATGTTCCAAATACAGTTTAATAACAATTATTTGAGTAAATTTTTCGTTATTTTAAAAAATTAACTGAAACAAAGTATATTTTAACAGAAATATGGTAATATTTCTATCATAGCTCAAGAGCACAAGGTAGGGCTTCCTAACATGACTTACCTGCTCAATAGCTCGTTTTAACCACCAATGAGGACCCATCATTGTAATGGCGCACACTATTTTGGCATGGAGAACTCCAAGAGCCCAATCCTGGAAACAAAATAATTTCACATAAAAATGGTAAAAAAATATATAAACAACACAATTCCAGCATCCATGACAGGCAAATCTTATCTGCTATGATCTATGTGTGCTTTTATACACCAAGTGCCTAAAATGAGAGAATCTCTCAGGGGTTCTAACAAGACATCCATGTTAAGTTAGATATAAAGATTGCCTTTTGGTACTAATACTGCTTCCATTACAAATAATTACTTAATAAGCAAATTGGCTATTTGCGACATGTCTGAAAGATGCTGATATCCTATATATTGCAGCAGCAACATCTGACTGGCATGCAGTAACTGCACACTTCCCAGATTATTTCCAATAGAATGAAATCACATAAAATTGGAATTCCAGTGCGCACAATGGATGATCCATGTGTGTGCTTTTAAGCACCAAGCGCCTATATAAGAGGATCTCTCAAGGTTAATAATGCAGTATTTGATGTTCTAACAAGACATCCATGTCAAGTTGGTTATAAAGACTACACAATAATTTTATATTTTTGCTCCATTTTTAGATATCTACAGGGGGGAGGGTTAAAAATTAACTCACTCCTGTGGGGTAGCTTGTGTTTCAATAAAAACTATTTTTACAACTGAATGCCCATCTATCAATCATTCAACCATGCAGTAGAAATGGAACCTGATTTTTACCAATTTGGCAAAGTGAAGCAAGCACAGTTATGTAGGGTCTCTGTCAGTTGATATTGACCATCCATCTGCAAATATATGTGCAAGACTGGGCAAGATTTTTCTTTTGGGTTTACAGTTACCCATACATGGAAGTTTCCTTTCTTTATGGCATGGAAATTTACCCTGAGAAAGGACAACGTGTTGGACCAATGCAGTTTGGCACCAGTATCATTACAGGTACTGATGTCAGAATACAAAGCGTCAGATACAGACACAGTAAGGCATTTTATTTAACCCTCCATTAATTCATCATCAGTGATTAGCACATCTTTTTATCAAACCTGGAAGGATGAAAGGTAAAACTGACCTTAGCAAGATTTGAACTTGCCCTGAAGCAAGCCAAGAAGATTATAGCAAGATTTGAACTGTCAATCATGGAATCAGTAATCAAAATACTTTAACTTCACAGCTACTAATTAATATTTTCTGTAATTGTCCCTTTGAAAATAGTTAAGTATTTAGTACTGCTAGATATTTATTTTACTAACCCACTGAAAATAGAGGTACCCACAGTTAAGTAATGATTTTGTATTTCATTTTATGAATTTCCCCCCAAAAAGCATTTATATAGAGACCTTCAGTTGGATTACTTCCACTTCAGTGTTTGCAACCAACCACAGTTGCATAATTTCAAATATTACTATTGCAGTCACTGCATTGCATCTTGCTTTGGGTGTTGGCAGAAGGAAGGGCATCCAGTTATAAAAGCAACTGCTCTAAAGATCCTTCCCATATAAAAACACATATCACAAAGTTTAGTGTTCTCATTGTGAATGGATCTCTAAAGATCACTGACTAAGAGGTGTAAGCCATCTCGCCTGCTTTGTCTGCTTAGGAAGCACTCAAGAAGAAAGAGATTTGGACTCAACACTGCATGTTAACAAACTAAAAGACCCGTTCTAGTGTTCTTGCTGCTTACAACAATAAACTGTATCACTCAAGGTCATCTATTTACAAGTCGGTGATGCAGCAGGACAGAGAAACAGGGGCCGCCCACAGCTGAGGTACAAGGACATTTGCAGGAGGGACATGAAGGTGCTCAACATAGACATCAACATCTGGGAGGAACTGGTGGCAGACCGCACCAGGTGGAAAAGCACACTTCTCAAACAACTACAGATCGGTGAAGAGAAGCTGTCAGCTGCAACTGCAGAAAAGCAAGCCCAACATAAGGGATCGACAGCTGACAGACCAGAATCCACACACAGATGTGATCTATGTGACTGAGACTGTTATTCTCGCATTGGTCTCCATAGCCACAGGAGGTGCTGCACAAGCCAAGCAGCCCAACATAGACAATAAATGGACGGACGTGATACCCATGGTCAGCCATGACCAAAGGTGGCCATTTAATAGATGCAGCTGAGCATCTTTGGTCATGCAGAGAGCAGGTGTTTCACCAATTGTGAAACACCCAATTGGCAGTTTGACAGCCTACCTTCTCTCAAATAGCTTCACCTTTTATATCATTCTTATAGCAATAAAAGGTTAAGCAAAAAACATGGAATCTACAAATCATATCAAGTACAGGTTAAATCTGACAAATGAGAAATATTAAAAGAATAACTTACCTGCCAAGGAAAGTAAAGAGGAGTCTGATCAATTGGAACTTTTAGTGGAACAACAATAACCAGCTCAAATAGCATCCCCAACAGTAATGGAATCACCCCGAGCAAAAATGTAGCAATGGTCAAAGATTCTAGAGCCTACAATGCAAATCAAATATACAATTAAGAATTAAATTCAACTTTAAAATTATAGTTATGTAACTGTTCTACTAGTTTAACCCCTTTGTTACTATATTTCTGTTTAAATAGTCTACCTCTGTTTCATTAAAGTTTGAAATAATGAAGAAACTGCCATCGGAACATAAATTACCATGAAAATTTGATAGGCTTTAATTGAAATCACTTTAAAACAGAAATTCATATCATAGAACTAAAGCTAATTTCAAGCAAGCACACTTGTATCAAAAGGATTGACATAGCAGACAAATCCATTTCAACAAGCATCCCACTATCTTTAAATTGGAAATGAAAATAGGCTGACAAGAAAATCTAAATGAATGCTTTGTTCAATCAGCTACTTCTATGTCACAAGTCAACTCAACTACAGATAATCTTTTCTACTCTAGGCACAAGGCCCGAAATTTTGGAGGAGAGGGCCAGTCGATTAGATCGACCCTAGTCAACCTTGGCAGAATTTGAACTCAGAACATAACAAACGAAATACCGCTAAGCATTTTGCCCGGCGTACTAACGTTTCTGCCAGCTCGCCACCTTACTCAACTACACATTATAAAAACATTATCAACAGCACAGAAGTTAAGCACTATATCAACTAACATCTCAGTAGCTTCCAAATTTACTAAGGCTTTGTTGGGGAGTGAGGTTACATGAAAGTAAAATTAGTGGCAGTAACGTATTATGGTGACTAAATGAAAACTAACCAAAATTTGGTACTGTGTTCACACAACATTTCTTGATTCACAGACCTTTATTTCTCATTCACAACTAATTATTGTTGGGACCATGGAACCATGCACAAATTGGTCATTGGGCAACAGCTGAAACCGTGGGACCATGCACAGTGGCCTAACTTCACATGTCAGGTGGAAGCAATTTTTGAGGTGACCACCTCATTTCCGAGTTTGCTGACATTCCTTGGTTCCCTCAGTCCCCTGATTTGCCCATGTATGATTATTTCTTGTGGGGAAGCCTCAAGGCATATGTGTATGTGCATAAGCCCTGTACACTGGATGATTTGAAAGAAGCTATTTGCATGAAAGTCACCCAAATCATCAGAGCAATACTGGAGAGAATGGAGGCCAAGAATGCCTTCAGAAATGCATCAATGAAAACAGACACCACATGATGGATGTAGTTTTCCACACCTGATTTAGATAAATGTTAATTCAATTCAAACACATTGATGTCAATAAAATTTGTTTGCAGCTAAAATTAATGATTTTGTGAATTTTTCAAAAACGTATTATAACTCATACTCATTATGAAACTGCTTGGTTAATTAAGACAATACACAACTCTGATTTACTTTGTATCCATGTTCAAATTAAATGAAGAAAAAACCCTATTTTTGACCTACAAAGAATTCAATAAGCATTATTAAAAAAAAAAAAATCAGCTCAGGTGAATCTAAAGAAACTTTGATCACGTGATAATACTAATAATGACATTTAACCAGCTATTGTTTATTAAAACTAAGCTGCCAACTTTAAATAGCTATATCTGACAAATTATGGAATGAATTGACTTTAAACCCTCACACAATACAGTATATATAACATTGCTTATAACACAAAAGTTAGATGTTATATTTGTTTCTGATATATATTTCAAGAAATTTATGAACAAAACTCAGAATAACAGTGATAAAATTTTACAAAAGCAGCTTACCAAAATAGCCCACTCTTTGAGCTTCTTCATGATAACAGCGGTCCCTTGTGGAATCCAGTTGTAAAGTACAGTAGCTATTCTCAAAAGTAACCAACACATATAGAGACCACATGCAGCAGTGTACAGTTCATGGACTTTGGCATCCCCCATCCAAATAGCCATTATTTTACGGCCAATGAAAACTGAAATATTCAATAATAGTATAATTCAATAGAAGAAAAATAGAGAAAAAAACACCATTTATTTTTGTGTTTCCCTTTTTTTTTTTTTGGTAATGACTTTGATAAGGACTTATAATGCAAACCGATAGTACCAGCCAAGTGAAAAAGCAACACATGCTGATAGTACCAAATATGAATAGCAGAGGAAAAGCTAAGACATAGAAAGAAATACTGAGGTCAGATTTTTGGATGTTGGGCTTAAAAATTCATATAACAATATCAAATAAAGCAATAATATGCTATATTTTGGGCTCATTTAATCCATAGTAAAATTAATATTAAGATAATGAGCATTACATATGTTCTTTCCATGGTAGGCTGAGTACAGTAGAGTTTTGAATATATACATATATATATATATATATATATATATATATATATATATATATTTATATTAGTAAATTGTTGAAGCCATCAATTTACTATTAGATACCAATAGAATAACAATGGTTGGCATTGTAAAGTCTGAATCCATAACCATGTAGAACTAGAATTCAATATGTTAACTTCACAGCAAATTTGCCACATGTTGGACAGCAGAGCTACTCTATCACTCAGTTTAACACCACCACCCAGTCAATACATACAGAGAAGTTCATTCTGTAGCAAACATTCAGACCAGATAGTCAATCTCAGGATAACTCAATGAGTTACTTCCTATAGCAACAACTCGTGAATTAGGATTTCTTTCGCCATTTACCGTAGCCCAGCTGCAGAGGCTCTATTAAAAAGTCAGAGGTTTTAGAATAGGCCAAAAAAATAGTCCTGTAAAAGGTCACAGATACTGCATAAAGTGATGGGCAATGCCTATGTCATTCCAGCTAAGCTATAAAACAATACAAAACTCAGTAAAGAAAATATCAATATTTCATTAGGTATTGGTTTTTAGCTGAAGCAGCTATAGCTCCAACATGCGTTTTTTGGGGGGTTTTATCACATTCATAATACTAAAAACCAAAGACAGATATATGACATATTCATATAATAATGATGAAAGTAATAGAAACAGGAACTTCAATTTCCTTAATTACACCCAACAAATATATATTCAAGCTGTTTCTCAGCCATATGACATAGCATGTCTTACAAAACAAATCGCTTATAAATTTCAGTAAATTCTAAGTGAAATGAAAGATACAGTATGGATTTAACAGACAAGGGTTAACAAGGAACAAAAATAAAATTGTCTCCAAGACTTACCTGGAACTACTAACGAGATCAAACTAGCAATAAATAAAGTGATACACATAAAGACAACAAGGAGGAATACCTGAAAAGATAAAAAGAAAAGAATTAAAATATCTTTTAACTATATTGTGCTAATAATTCTGTTGAAATACACTTTCCTTTATTTCAATAAATTTTTATAATAATGAATTTAGTAAAATAATTTTTATTAAGCTGGTGTTTGAAACAAATTAACATGAAATTTTGATGGAAGGTTTCAATTTAGATCACTTTAAAATAGGAAATTTGTATTGTAGAAACAGAGGTGATTCTCAAGTGGGTCAGGTTAAAAATACCTGCAGATTTATAAATGTATGTGTGTATATGAATGTACATGAATATCTATGAGTGTGCATGAGTATATAAGCAAGTACAAGCTTACATTTAATATTCATTTTCTATATGATTTGCAGTAGTTTAGCCACAGTTCAGCCTTGACTAGGCATACCTATGATCAAAAGCATTCTAGTCATCAACATCCTTTTGAATACTTAAGACTACACAGTCAAATCTGTAGACAAAGGAGTAATGTGAGGAAGATTTGGCAGGTATTTCTAGAAGATTGAGCAACACTTGAGAGGCTCAAGGCTTAAAGTTAAATGTCCTGCTTAAGAGCACAATACAGTAATTACTCAGTAAGGATTTTAAAATTCCAGCATTTTATCCTCACTGGAAAAAAATAATAAAATCTATATTTTAGGCAAAAGTAACAAATTCTGGCAAAGAGTATAATCAATTTAATCGACCCTCAGTACTTAATACATTTATTTCATCAAACTCTAAATAAATAAAAGACAAAGTGAACTACAGTGAAATTTGAACTCAGAACCTAAAAGGACTTATAAAAAAAAGGCTGCAATTTATTTTGTCTGCTGCTCTACTGATTCTGCCATCAATTTCTTTAAAGTAAATACATCATCATTGTCTAAACATCAATTTTCCCATGTTTGCATGGGTCAGACAAAGTTTATTGAGGTATGTCCTCACCCCCATTTTTACAGCTACTTTCCGTGTTTTATGGGTTGAGCAGGTTACCACAATCCCATTTGTTTTACATTGGGAGCCAAATGGGTCCCAATGTGATGAGAATGAGACCGACTGATGCATATGTGATGAGAACGAGACAAACTGATATACAAGTGTGACATTTTGGATTGGTGTCTACAGCTGAATGCCCTTCCTATTACCAGCCACTTTACGGCAAGACAGAACTCAAGGGACTTCTTATCCCTACAGTTCTTTTCAGTCTTATCCCTACAGTGTGTACTGGATGGATTTTCCATGGCAAATGCACTGCAGAGGTTGTCAATCCCTAGTGAGACAAGACAAAAGAGACCTCTTAACCCTTTTTCCACTGCATGTTCACTCATCACTCGAGGGTGCAGAGGTGAGGTGGCTTTCCATTGTAGCACCAGCAGAGCAGATGGGCTACTCTGTACACTGTAAATGTAGATAGTACACAGTAACCTCAGACACAGACTTTCGATCAAGTAATGTGATCAAAGAAGGGAAGAGGAAGAGAAAGCAATGACAGCAGAAAGACTAGAATGGATGGGTGAAAGGAACAGGAGTATGACAGTAGACAGAGTTACTAGAATAGACATGGGAGGGTAGTGAAGGGCAATAGCAGAAGTGGACAAAGGTGGGTGATAGGTAACAATAGAAGTAGCCCAAAAGAGAGTGATGGTTGGCAGCATAGAAATGGCGATGTTAGAATGTACTGTGTACAGATGTTTTGAAGCAACTTCCTATACATATTCCTAGTGATCAGAGAACGAGACAGAATGATGAAAATGGTCTACTGTAGTCAAGGAAGATCTCATAAACAAAATACATTGTGGTATTTAATTATAAACCCTCTACATTCCAAGATGGAAATCCCAACCAAGTAAACAAAGCCTTTCTTTCATCATGCTAATGTCAATAGAATATAAGAACCTGCCAATAAAGTTAAGCACTGCAAGGTAATTCACTATAGCCTACAAGGCAGACCCAGTCCAATGACTGAAACTAGCAAAATAATAAACGTATGTATGTATATATATATATATATATATATATATACACACACACACATATATATATACAGGCATGATTGCATGGTAAGAAGCTTGCTACCCAATCACATGGTTCCGGGGACCAGTCTCACTGTGTCACACCTTGGCAAGTGTCTTCTACTATAGCCTCAGGCTAACCAAGGCCTTGTGAATGGATTTGATAAACGGAAGCTGAAAGAAGCTTGTCATGTATATATATGTATGTATGTATGTATGTATGTATTTATGTGTGTGTGTGTGTGTGTGTGTGTGTGTATGTGTGTGTGTCTGTCCCCCCCCACTACTACTTGACAACTGGTGTTGGTGTGTTTACATCCCTGTAATTTAGTAATTTAGTGGTTTGGCTAAAGAGATCGATAGAGTAAGTACTAGGCTTTAAAAATATAAATCCTGGGGGTCGATTTGTTTGACTTAAAAAAACCCTGACTGAAACAAGTGAAAGAATAAAAGAATATATATATAATCTTACCCGTATAGAGAAAAAAGATGATCTTTTATATGCTTGAAAACCAGTTGGCCCACCACCTTGAAGCATAGCCTGATGGACAGCTCCAAGCCCAGCCTGGACTTGAGGTGGTGCTGGTGCAGGAGCTGGGGGTGGGGGTGGGGGTGGAAGCTGCTGTGGGGGAGGGGGAGGAGGAGGAGCAGCTGCTTGGTTGTTGGTCTGGTCAGCTGGGTCGTTATTCACTGCTGCTGTTCCTGCCGCCTGAGCAGCAGGCTCATTGGCAACATCTGGTGCTGCTGCCGCTGCTGCTGCAGGCTCATTTCCAGCAGGTGCTGCTGCATTATTGTGCTGACCATCAGCAGCAGCAGCACCACCTCCACCACCACCAGCTGCAGCACCAACACCAGCTCCAACACCTCCATTACCAGGTTGGTCTCCATATATAATGTTATCCTGAAAGAGAAGAGAGGGACAATAATGAGATTATCAAAATACAATATTCAAAACTAATTTTCATAAGTAATAATTTGGATGAAGTGGTGAGGACCAATCACAGGATTTTGGGGGTTGCAGAGGAAATGACAATGGAATGTGATGTCTGGTGATATGAGGTTCTGGAGAAGACCCACTCATGTCAGTAAACTTGGATTCTAGAAGCGTTGTGTTCCACCCACACATAAAATTTTCATGTAACTTACCCCAACAAACCAAACCACATCCCGTATTCCCAAACTGATTCTCTTCCCTTCCTCACATTTCCTCTTCACACACGATTATCTCCGACTCCTCAATCCAGTCCTCACTACCCTGCTCACTGTATCATTGCGTTCCCCTATCCCCTCCCACTCTATATACCCAGATTCTCACCAGTCACAGCATTCCCCACTCCAACTCCCTACCCGCAACCTCTTGGCTACCATTCATCTCTCTTTTCCTTATTCTACCATACCATCTATGCCCTGATTCTTGTTCCTTGCAAGTATACCTTGACACTTACTGCCATCTCTATCCTGCTCTTGGTGTCTACTACTCTCTCTCACTTTCCCTTGCTCCTCCTTCTGGCTGAGTAATCATGTATCTCCTCTACAGCAACAAACCTGTTTCTACCCTCATTCTTGATCACTCTCCCACCTTCTCTTGCTCTTACCTCTGGCTAGGTAATCATATATCTCTTTTTCAGCAGCATACTTCTTTCTTGTTAACTCCCCCCTTTCTCTCTAGGTAACTGTCCCTCCTCTTCAGCAACACACCTGTTTCTGCCCTCATTCTTGTTAACTCTCGCTTTCTTTCTCTCCCTTTCTTCCTTTCTCTCTCCCTCTTTCTGGCTGGGTAGTCTCTGTCACACTCTAACCTTTCATTATATGACACAAAATCACCTCCTCCAATGCCCCCTCCCCTCTCAAAAATTCCTTCTCTTGCAAGTTATTTGGTGACCCTGTCGGAGCTGGTGTCACATTAGAAGTCTACACTGTGAAGTGGTTGGCATTTGGACAGGCATCCAGCTGTAAAACCCATACCAAAACAGACCTTGCCTGTGTGAGTGCCATGCTAAAAGCACTTTGCCCATTTTGCAGAGTGGTTGGTGTTAGGAAGAGCATCCAGCTGTAAAAACCATGCCAAAACAAACACAGAAGCATGGGTCAGGCTCCTGCCAAGCCAGCTCCTGTCAAATCACCCAACCCATGTCAGCATGGAAGATGTTAAACGATGATGATAATGATGATGAATAAAGGTTCCTGGGTCTCCTAACCATGCATTAATAAAGTGTTACCATATCAGGAAATCCATATTTAGCCTAGTCAATAAACTGTTAGTCCAGTGTTCTATTACAGAATCAAAATGGTTGAGTGAATATGGTGTTGAACTGCCACTGTGTAGGTCTTTGATTTAAAAATACTGCAAGTAGTATACTAAAAACACTAAACAGTATGGATGTACTTTATTTTAACTAGCCATCAGAGTAAAGTCAAACAAAAATTTCTGAGAATGTTATCAAAGATGGACCACTATCCAATGCCAATCCAACAGAACACTTGACAGCCATTTACCCAATACCAAAAGCCAAAGCTAAGGACCACCTTTGAAAAGCTTCTCAGGGCCTTAAGAAAGATTGATACCACAAGCAGATTCCTTAGGTATGCTCACAGCCTGGTGGCTGTCACAAACAGAACATCATTGCAAACCAGAAAATGCAAGTTTATTTCAAAACCAACAAAATATATTTATATACCTACTGAAAGGTGGCATCACTAACAATTCCAAGTTCAGATGAACAAAGATCAAAGGGCTCCAAGCAAAATAAAGAGGGTTTATTTTATTTTTTTGTTTTAGCTAGGCAGATTAATACAAGATAATCTTGCCTTATGACATAATACATCTACTGTTGTTCTGGCCCATTTTAGCCATGACTGAAAGCATTTCAGTTATAAACATCCCAATCTTTTCTCAGGCATTGTATATCTTGGACAACATTATTCAATGTATTTCTCCATGTTTAAGACAATATAGCATAATTTGAGGAAGATTTGGCTGTTATTTTTTAAGTGGTTGATCATTAGTTCAATAATACAATAGATCCAGAGGAAGTGGCAGTGTGTGTATGAGTACTCTAGCACCAGAGAAATTGATACAGTAAACATAAACACTGGCAGCTAATTACAAGAGCCGTGCAAAAATATGAAAATACAATAATAGAGGAAATAGAAAAAGAAAGCAAACCTACCTGTTCAGTCAAAGCAATGTCGCCAATGAGATAGGACCGGAGATCGAGTAGCCATGCCATAGCAACAGTCCATCCACGGACTACCCCTTTCAGCCAGGCCCTAATATAACCCTGTTCAAGCAAGGCTGGTAAAACAACTTGCAACAGGAGAAGCTCTAGAGAAAGCTCACTCATAGCGGCGTCGCTGTTGAGAACAGCATTGTAAGGTAGGAACTGTGGCATCACCTTCCGGATCACTCGGACTGGTAGCCACAGCATCAAGAGAACGGTACTTCCAAATATAACCTACAAATAGAGTTAGTTGGGAAAGATTAAAGAAAAGAAGGGGAAAAAAAAACATTCATGTTATTTATATTACAATCAAGAAAACAAACAAACAAAAGAGCAAGTATCAAATCAAACTAAGAGTTGATTACAATGTGCATGAGCATTTGTTTGTACTTTGCTGCACATCTGACATGTGTATGCATAAGCATTCAGGTGTGTGTGTGAGTGTATTAATATTCATATCTGTGTGTATGCATTAGCATCCATATATGTGTAGCCTTAGCATTTATATCTGTGTACAAGTATTCATGTGTGTGTTAGCATTCATGTGCATATGCATTATGTGTAGGCGGCAGTATTCATGTGAGTACGTATTAGGATTCATGTGTGCATGTATGTGCTCGTATTCATGCATATATGCATTTGTATTTAAGCATATATGCACTTGAATTCATGTGTGTATGTGCTTGTATTCATGCATATATGCATTTGTATTTAAGTGTATATGCACTTGTGTGTATGTGCTTGTGTCCAAAAATGTGTATGTATGGGATCATGTCCTTGTATGTGGATATATGCATGTAAACTTTCATGTCTACTTATATGCATGTATGAGTGCTTCCTTGCATGTTTGTCTGTAGGAGTGTGGTTTCTAATACTAACATAGTGCTACAAATATGAAGTGGAACGCTGAATTCAACTCCATACCTACCTGGTATTTATATTATCATCCTTAGAAGAATAAAAAGCAAAGTTGACCTCACTATTAAGTTAGAAGAGATGTAACAAATGCTACACAGTATTTTGTCTTGTATGGCTCTTATTTTGCAATCCATTAACCTATTAGATGTGGGGGTGGGAGAGTATATACATCGGTGCAGGTATGGTTGTATGGTTTAGAATTTCACTACACAACCATGTAGTTACAGGTACATTCCTACTGTATGGCATTATGTGCAGCTTCTGTAGCCCTGGGCTGACTAATGTCTTGAAAAATTGGAAGTTCAAAACTGTACAGAAGCCTGGTGCATGGGCTATAAGTTGTGTGTATTTTTTTTTCTTTCTACATCAACCCAAAAGGTTAAAGAAGTATCCTTAGAAAAAAGTTAATCCAATAAAACTCAGCTCACTGCAAACGATTCGTGAAATGATTTAAACTCATCACAGCTAGCTTACAAATCAGTCATCAACTGTATAGTTTATAACCTATCATCAGCCCATCAATGCACTGTCATTAATCAACTCTTAATAGGCCCAGTTCATAAATAAATAAATAAATTCTGGAGAATATGAACAACACCTCAGTTATATATTACAGCAACACTCAAAACTGGACAAGTGGTTATTAGCTTGACATGCTGAATTCAATCCCTTTTGTTTATGCCTGTGGAAATTCTACCAATATTCAGACTAGTCTCCACTGCCAACAGCCAACTCTACCACTGGACTAATTACAAGCTGCCAATCAATGTTAATTTTGTGATCATATTTCTTAAATACAATGATTGTGTATATAAACTCACTTTTGTAAACTAGTAAAATAATGAACATTTCATTATTAAGTCAGTATTTAAGGTAGAGGATTGGCAGAATCAGAAAAGCGTTGGATAAAATGCGTTGTGGTATCTAATCCAACTCTTTACTTTCCAAGTTCATATCCCACCTGGTCAATTTTATCTCCACTCACTGATAAACCAAAGTACCAGTGAAGTATTAGGGTTGATGTCATCAACAAACTCCACCCAGCAAATTACTGACCATGTTCCTCTATTAGAATTTTCAACATAAACTTATGATGAAAGGTTTTAATAGTTACAATGGTGTTCTTTCCCAACCATAACATTAGAAGACAAATTAGAACTATCTGATGCAAAAATAAAAATATTAATCTATGGCTACTATTATCATTATTAACTTTACATTAAGTACAAAAGACAACTCTGGATATGTTCAAGTCTTATTGTGGCCTCATTAGTGAAACATAGCTTTGCCATACTTGACAAAATAGTGAAGCTAACACACAAGATTATACATTATTTAATGAAGGAGAAGAGAATTGCTTAACTCTTGATACCAACCTGTCTGAAACTGCCCTCGGTGTCTATGATACAAATTCCCCTTTTTAAAATGATTTAAATGAAAACCTCCCATTAAAATTGTAAGTTAATTTATGTTCCAAACACCAGCTTAATAACGACAAAGTTATTTTACTAAATTCCTTATTATTTTCAGAATTACTGAAACAAAAGCAGCACATTTCAATAGAAATATAACAAAAGGGTAAATAAGTCATTCAAAAATGCCATATTCAAAGAAACAAACCAGGAAAAATGTACTCACAACGGAGGCAATAAATCTACGGACATGCCTATAGACAGGTAGGTGGATCATCTGAAACAGACATGGAAAGACACTTCTCATTATTTGTCAAATATCGTAGAAAAAAAAATACAAAACAGCAGATAACTCACATGCATCATTTCACAATGTCTTCCATTACTTATACTAGTTAGCTCTTCAGATTAACAAGTGAGCATGCAGCTCTGTTAGCTCGACCTACTAAACAGTAGCCAAATCTACTACATATCATATCCACTTTTAAAAGCAAAGAACATAGTCCTTTATATGCCCATAAAAAGCAAGAATAGCCATAGTTGAAATTCCTTTGACTAGATGTCTACTGTATCAGGGTTCAACAAAGACCAACTTTCTTTAAAGATATAGCATAAGTTCCTAAACTTTGGTGACAGGACTGTTAAGTAAATGAAAAACAACTCTCTCCCTGCTCAAGAGACTAGTAGATTGCAAGTAACTTTCCCAGAAGTTTTGGTATTTATTCCCAACAGCTAGGTGTGCTAATGCATCAATTGAAACTTCCATGTATTGCTCAGGATAACCATTACTTCATTCCAAATTCAAATCTAGTTCCCCAAACTTTAACTGTATAAACATCACATTAAATTAATAGTTATCATTACATTAAGGTTGTAAGTAAATATAAAAGACAAATACAAAGAAATTACCTCCTGAATAGGGTTAAATTCCGGATCATTCAAATTCCTGAGAAACCACAACAACCCAGGTCTCAACACTTCACGCAAAAGTAAAATAAATGAAGCAAAATAGAAAACATACACCATCCCAACTAGCCAGTGAACAAACATTGATGTTCCTGGAGCTAGATGGAAGCTGTTTTTTCTCTCTTTTAAGGTTGCATCAAACATTGCCTGCAATAATAACCAAAATAACATGAATGGTAATAATGAAGTTTTGAAACAGTGAAAATGACAAAACAATTTTTCACAAAATAAGCCAAGGATTTTTAACCATTTCTGTTCCATTTACCCCCTTGAAAGTAAATTCACTCCCATTCTGAGGTTTTTTTTTTTCTTTTAGTAATTGGAGTTTACACACCTTAATAAAACAGCCAGCAGAAGAGGAATGTTAAAATACTGTTTTTAGACATTTATTAATTCAAGTTCAAATAACAATAGCACACAGCCATGATTTTTCATTTATTTATGACTTAATGATCAATAGATACCAGAACCGGACAAATATTCTGAATTAGACTTCTCTACTAGCAACATAATAATTAAGAAGTAGATTGTTAAGTTCCAAATGGTAGAAAGAAAAGCAAATTGAAGTTTTTCACAAAATATACTTCAAATTATTTTTATCAAATTCAGACTTTTTTATAATTATATATCAAGAAAAAAATATATACAAATCTAAAATCAGCAAATTTACTCTCTTGGTAGGCAAAATTTACTCCCTGGTGGTAAGTTTAACTCATGATATATGGTCTTTTTTATTTTCCTTAACAACTACCTAGAGAAATTAAAGATGCTGGTTTTATGCTAAAGGATTTTTAGGGGTCATTTTCTTGCATCTTATTATTTACAGCAAAATTTAAGTCCAGTAATGCAATCATATGTGAATAATATGGGACCTACTAAACTCGATTTTAATTAGTCCAACTAAACTAAGTCTCCACTATGCTATTTTTAACACAAAGAGTACATAACTTATCTAGATTTATATAGCAGAGCCAGAATATATATCATATTTGTATCATCCAAAGTTGACACTGCGTATTACAAAATACCGAGTTGGTGTGTAGCGTGGCAGTCAGAGAACATATTATCTGTTTTGTTTTGTTTTTAATGTAGAGCAAAAAAGATATGGAGAAAAAGTAAGGAATAAAAATTCTAGAAACACTTACCAGAGAACACACATCGAGCCACCAGCCACAAATTAATGGGAACACTCCAATCTCCACTACAACAAGTAGTTTCACTTTAACAACAACATAGCAAAGTCCAATAAGCCTCCTGAATCTTGAAGGAAAAATAAAAAGGAAAATATTCATCATCATCATCATTTAACATCCTTTTTTCCATGCTGCCATGGGTTGAATGGTTTGACAAGAGACGAACCAAGGGGCTCTGCCAGGTTCTACGTCTGTTTTGGCACGGTTTCTACAGCTGGATGCCCTTCCGAATGCCAACCACTTAACAGAGTGTACTGGATGCTTTTTACATGTATGGATGTGGTAAAAACTTTGCTTCCCAAACACATGGTTTCTGGTTCAGTCCTACTACTTGGCACCTTAGGCAAGCTTCTACTATAGCCCTAGGCTGACCATAGCATTGTGAACAGATTTGGTTGGCTGAAACTGAAAGAAGACCACCATGTGTGTGTGTGTGTGTGTGTGTGTGTGTGTGTGTGTGTGTGTGTGTGTGTGTACACAAACACACACACGTGTATATGAAGGACATCCACTGTAGAAAACTCATGTAAACAAATTCCATCTGACCCATGCAAGCATGGAAAGTGAACATTAAAATGATTATGCTATATTATGTGTGTGGGTGTGTACGTGTGTGTGTGTGTGTGTGTGTGTGTGTGTGTGTGTGTGTGTGTATAAAAATTTCCAGAGAAGAGTGTTCAACATACCTTTTGATGCGCACCAGAGCACAAAGAAGGTAGAGGGATACAAGACCCAATGCAAATACAATGTAACCAGTGAGGGCAGTTAAGAGGCCTTCAAAATGGGATGCCACAACCTGTATTAATAACAACAGTATTTTTGTAAAGAAGGAGATACAGATGGAGCAGAAAAATGAAAGAAACAATAAATTAGAGTAAGAATGGTAATTAAAAAATGAGATCATATGAAAGTGAATGAGGAGATAGAGAAGCAGCAAATGAAGAGAGAAAGTGAGAAGAAAAGAGAGAGACGAGAAAAGAAATAGTAACTGATATTTTAACTTACAAAATCATCAATTTTAAGGCCAACCAAAGTAAAATGACCAATGTGATATGGACAAAATGCTGGAACAAAGAAAAAAAAACAGTGTTTCATAAAATGTAAGAGGAGAATCCAAAAGATTGTACAGAACAGTGCAGGCTCAAATGCTTGGAATAGAGTGGACGCAACTAAAAGCATCCAAGGACCAGATGATGGTAGTAAACCAGACAACAAATTAAGTATACAACCAAGTCAGTCATGGCAAACTTTCAACTCAAAATGCAAAGAGCTAGAACAAATACCCTGATGCTTCCCATCCAATGCTCTGATTTCGACCAGTCCACAGCTCTAGACTGATATTTATGAACCCCAAAAGATGAAAGGTAAAGTTTAACCATCACAAAATTTGAATTCGGAAGGCAGGAAGCCAAAATAGATACCACATGGCATTTTAGCCACTGCTCTAACTTCACCTTCCCAATATGCACCACTCATCAATACATTAACAATACAGATACACTGTACCAGCTTAGTCAAATTGTGCTATACGGATGACAAATATCTTTGGTGCTCAGCCACTTTTTGCCTTCATTGTTCATGCAAGCTAGCATACACTTCCCCCAATTTTGTAGAATACTTTTTCTTTTTTTTTTTTTAATGATATCAATAACGTCTATTTGAAAATATAAATAGTCATGTAATGTAATACTTACCAAACACCAAGATGAAAAGTGTATTCAGAGATACAACCCAGAAAACATGCTCCTGAAGAAGACAGAAAAAAAAAACATAGGTGACTGAAAAGCTGATAACTATTTCAGATATTTTCTCACATTATTTAAACGTAATGAAGCAAACCTATATAAATATAAAAACTGATCAAATTTTTACAAAATATTTTTCTTTTTGGGAACACGCTTTTTTTTCAACACTTTTATATGGATATATATATATAAACTAACCACATTATCTTTCTAATGTTTGCACAATTTTTGCCTATTTGTGTATTTTCACATATAGTATGGGAACAAGTGCTTGTTATTTAGCTACATGTCCTTCCTATGGTCAGATACACAATTGTGAAAGGAGGAAAATGGAATCTCTTGTTGCTGTTGTTATATTAGCCTGAATTTCATCCTCATTTAGCAGATATTTCAGTCATTACCATCCTCTCTTGATATACAGATATATATATCCAGGACTACATTATTCAATGTGTCCTTCCTTTTTAAAAAAAAAAAAAAAAAACTAAAATGGTAAGATATGATTTCTGGAAGACTGAATGCTATTCAGGTGAAGTAGCCATGAAGGAGCTCCCAGACTGTCTCAAGTGGAATCTTTTTTTCGGCCGAATTGCTTGAGCTTAGTTAAAATAACTGGTCAGTTAAATAGGACATAGTCAGGAGTTCAAACTTTAATTCAAAGTCATTGTGTTATCACAACTAAAAGCCTCTCAGGGTGGCCTCAGGCAGGTTGGTATCAAAAGATTTAATGCTACAGAAAGCATAAGTAAGCATTGGCCTTATGTACCATTAAGATTCAGAAAACAAGCTTATTCATTTAGCATCTCGTTCTCTTGACCTACCAACAACAGCATAAATTATTTTATCCAATATGAATATCATCACCATCATTTTCACATCTGTTTCCCAATGGGTTGAATGGATTGTCATAGTCCAAGTCAGTCCTTATTGGTTGCAGTTACCCTCAAATAACTATGCCTTACTCAAAAAATTCAAGTCATTGCTAGTTCAGATGACATTCATTTGGGGTCAGTGAAAGAAGTTAAAATACCCCATAAAAACATATATACATCTTGTGAAATATACTTACAAGAAACACCAGAGAGCCATCTAAACCCAACAACTGAAAAGAAAGAAATACGACCCATTGTTAGATATCATGTTAATTGTACATGGGCTGCATCAGTAAAACTACTGAAATCACTGGCTAAAATATGTCTGCATTTATATTTGCATAAAAGAAGAAAATTTAATCCAATAACACTAGTAAATCATAAGGTTTTCATTTGACAAAGTTTTTGTGACCACAGATGCATATATATTTGATAAGATAATGGATAACCAACCAAGAACTCAATAGATTGCATCCAGTCCTCAGTATTGTATATATAGTGTCCACGATCAGAACACTCAAATGGTCCAAGTACTGTAGTGTAGACACAACTTGGTCAAGTCTAGTGTAGCACTATAATTTCTGTTACTACACAGTCTTGTAGTTTCAAATCTTGGCAGAGGGCCAGTAATTTTGGAGGGAGGGGGCAAATTGATTATATCAACCCTGGTATTTGACTGGCACTTATTTTTATCAACTCCAAAAGGATGAAAGGCTAAGTCAATCTCAGTGGAATATGAATTCAGGTTATTACTCAAGGTAAGAACCTAAGAGAGGGTGTCATGTCCTTGTGCAGAGGGACTTCTCAACCTTATACTGTCTTCACTCATTTGCTAACCATTTTACAGAGTGTAATAGACTGCCTTCGGTCATGAATCACCATGGGATTGAACTTAGAAAATTCCCCTCCAGGGCACAAGTCCAGGCAAGGTTATTTGTGGAAGAGAAACAGTCACCTATGCATATCAATCTCTCCTCTCCACACCACCTATGTTATCCAAAGGAAAGGCAGAGGCCAATACAGTTTGGTACCAGTGCTGTCGCAATTCCCTTCTACAGCTGAGTGGACTGGAACAATGTGAAATAAAGTGTCTTGCTCAAGAACACAACACACAGCCCAGTCCGGGAATCAAACTTGCAACCTCACAATTGTAAGCCCAATACTCTAACCACTGAGCTATGCACCTTCTTAGAGAGTATACTAGGTACATTTTATCATGGCATCAATACTAGTGAGGTTGTCTTGTGTTCCACAAAGCTAAGGAGCCCCTAAAGAGTTATAGCTTTTAGTGGCCTTTGCCAAAGACAATCATAACCAATGACAAGACCCTTCAGCAACTAATTTGCATGGCAGCATTACGATCATTATACAAACCTTAGAGCAAGACTTATGCCTTGCTTAATTGATCAGCCTGTTATCAGAAGAGTAAATCAATAATTCAACTTTTCAAATTCTATAGCATTCCTATCAGCAACATCTAATTTTCTGAGTACACCCACACAATAAAAGTAAACATTGAAAGTTAACAAAAACATGTCAAATTTGACAGTACTGTGGATGCTTGCATTGGTAAGTTGTTCTTATTTTGCAACACCTTTCTAAATGTGGGTAAACAGAGCCAAGGAGACATACAGCATAGCACAGCTGAGATTATGCTAAACTGCTTAACTCTTGATTGACTTGTCAGTACACTACCTGGCACCATTGGATGTGAATGTATTAAATGTTTACGATCCATTTTTTTGATAGACAGAGTTTAAAAAAACAAAACTAAATATAAAGAGGCATCAACATTCATCATTATCAACATTTAACATAACATCCATTTTCCATGCTGGCATGGCTTGACAGGAACTGGAAAGGCCAGGGGCCACACCAGGTTCCATAGTTTTGGTTTGGTTTTTATGGTCAGATGCCCTTCCTAATGCCAACTACTCTACAGAGTGTACTGGGTGCTTTGTATGTGGAACCAGCACCCACACCAATGCTTTTCACATGGCACATTCGTTTTAGGATCTCAATTATGTTGTGGCATACGAGTTTTCTTCAGCACAGCAATGCGCCACATATCTCAGTCCTCTGTCATCTAACGAAGATTTGAAATATAACCATGAGCTATGTCAATGAAAACTTAAGTAAGTTAGCCCACTTACCCTTTCCCATGTAAGTTCTTCAGCAGCCCGATCCCATTCAATAGGATTCCAATTATTGTCATCTAAGGAAGAGAAAAAAGAACATTAACATTGTAGGAGAGGAAATTAAAAGAGTATTAAAAGGTAAAACAAATGAAGCTGCAATGACAATGAAGATGATACATATGTAGATGATAGCAGGAAAGATGGCAATAGCAATAAAGTTTGTAAGGACAAAGAAGATGAAGATAGCAAAAGTGAAATGATAATGGCAAAAACGATGACAAATGAAGAGAAAGAATACAATGAAGAAAATGCTGTTGATGATGATGATGCTTTATAACTTTGGAACAAGATGACAAAATTTCAAGAGAGATTAACAAATTTAATAGAACTGAGATGTGGTTATTTTATTGACCATTCCCATCCCACTCCACTGTGAGATTTGAAGTCAGGACAAAGAGAGATATAACTTAATCCCACAAGGAATTCTGTTCAACACATTACTGATTAAACCATCCACTACCCTAAACACAATTCTAATAATAATCTTCGTGCCAGTGACACGTAAAAGCACCTACTACACTCTCGGAGTGGTTGGCGTTAGGAAGGGCATCCAGCTGTAGAAACTCTGCCAAATCAGATTGGAGCCTGGTGTAGCCTTCAGGTTCCACCAGTCCTCAGTCAAATCGTCCAACCCATGCTAGCATGGAAAGCGGACGTTAAACGAACGATGACTTCACAAATTTGTTCCATGTTCTATTACTTCTGCTACTTCACTCACAAGGCTAACACCCTAATAACAATGTCAACAATAAGGATAATATAAATATATTTTTCTCTTCCTGTCTGGAAACCTACTAAATATTGATTATTATTATCTTTATAATAATGACTGCTGACGATAGCAGCAAATTGTGAAATACCAGCTTTGTGCCCAGTATGAAGCAGCAGCTTATCATCATTGTCAACATTTTAACATCCACATGGGTTGGAGGGAATTTGATGAATCAGATTTACTACAGGAAGAGGCCTTTTCTGTCACCAACCCCAACCTGTTTCCAAGCCAGGTAATATTTCCCTATGACTGGAGATGTTTCCATGGAAGACTGGAAATAGAAAACACCACTTGCATGATGGTGATACTTGCTCGCAAATCAGGCTATCACAGTAAGGAGACACTAACACACACACACACACACACACACAGTATGGGCTTCTTTCATTTTCCATCTACCAAGTTCACTCACAAGGCTCTATAGTAGGAGACACTTGGCCAAGGTATCATGCAGTGAGGTTGAACCTGAAACTATGTGGTTGGGAAGAAATCTCCTTGCCACACAGCCATGCCAATACCTTGATGCTGTTCACATCAATGCTGGATGTTCAGTTAGCTAAATTTGAATATGTATACCAATATAATTAGGTTGGCTTGTATCACCTCAGGGAAATACGTATAGCCACAGATATGCAAGTCAGTGATAACAATACAAACATCTCTCATAATTAGTAACAATGAGCAGGTATGCCATCTTCTGGAACACTCCCACCATCAATGATAATGAAAATATTACCAATAACAAGCCAGACGGTCATTAAAGAGAAAGCAAATAGAATTTATCAACTAGTGAATGGCTCCATTCTGTTTGACAAAGACAGAGACAATTATGCAAGATTAGAGATTTACAGCTGATGGCATTGAATATGTAAGGAATAAAGAGCTATATAACCTCAATTATAATTGGAGTCTTTGCTCGTTCTGAGCTATAACAGAAGAGTCCACTTGAAAGATTTTAAGGAGTCCCTCAAAGTAAATAACACAAAATAGCATTACTTAGCATAACCCATACAACACTAAATAGGAAGATGCAGATCAAAAACACAACACATTCAAGACTGTATTTCTCTTGAAATTCATTGCTCTATGTTTCAATTAATTATGAAAATAATTAATAATTTGGTGAGACTATAAAAGTTTCATTATTATAAACTGGTGTTAGGAACATAACTTAACAAAAGGTACTTGTACAAAATTTTGATGGTATTTTTAAATTTATATATAAACATTCTAAAAAAACAGACTGATTTTGTATTATAAAACTAAGAAGTCTCAGGTAAGTAGGTATCAAAAGGGTTAATGTGATACTTAAATATTATTGTTACTATTCAAAATTGGTGTAGATTGAATTAATGTTAAAAAATATTTCATAATGGACTGGCTCCCGTGCAGGTGGAATGTAAAAAACACTTTTTGAACGTGACCGTTGCCAGTACCGTGTGATTGGATCTCGTGCCAGTGGCACGTAAAAGCACCCACTACACTCTCAAAGTGGTTGGCATTAGGAAGGGCATCCAGCTGTAGAAACTCTGCCAGATCAGATTGAAGCCTGGTGCAGCCTTCTGGCTTGCCAGCCCTCAGTCAAATCGTCCAACCCATGCTAGCATGGAAAGCGGACATTAAACGATGATGATGATGATGATGATGATGATGATAATGATGATGATGATAAAAAGAACCTCAGGAAGCTGAACTTTCCAGGTGAAATGACAAAGAACTGAGATACCTGGTGTCTGGCCATGCTCAAGAAGATCTGTATCCCGCAGCAGAAATATTCAGACTGATCCTTCTGGTTTTGTCAAGCACATAAAAGCACCTGTACAGCAATACATAAAAGCGCCTGTGCAGTGCCACATAAAAGTGCTCATGCAGTGTCATGGAAACGCATCCAGCACACTCTGTAAAGTGGTTGGGGTTAGGGAAGGCATCCAGTCGTAGAAACCATGGCAAATCAGACTGGAGTCTGGTGCAGCCCCACCTGCTCGCCAGTTCTGGTCACACCATCCAACCCATGTCAGCATGAACAACAGACATATGATGATGATGACAATGATGATGATGACGATGATGATGATGAAATATAAAAACGCTATAACAAGAATGATTTAACATCCAACTTAAACTGCAATGGTAAAACATAACTCACCTTGAGCAGCATTGTTGGGGCCCATTGCAATTACATCAAAGACTTCCACTTCCGGTGCTCCAGCTAAGCCTTCTTCATTCAGATTTCCACCTTCTCCTGCACCGGCAGCAGCTCCATTACCTTCTGCATTGGCATTACCAACCATGCCACGACCAATAGGTGCCATACCCATCAAATTATTCATTACTCCTCCTTCAAAGAAATTCTGGAATATATAAACAAAATACATTATTGGTTTGTTGTTACTAGGTACAAATACCCCATATTATAAGAAAGGAGAAAATGTAAGGTTATGATCATGGTTTTTTTTTTTTTTTTTTAATCTTCTAAGGATGTTAATGACATAAGCAAAATGAAATTCAAATCCTAGTTTATAAATTTGACCTGCTAAGTCAGCTTACTTCTTGCGCTATACTGTTTGCCACTATGTTGCAGAATCAAATTACCAGCTAGTACCAACTTTGATTTTCATCCCATTAGAGAAACAGATGTTGTCATTGTGCCAAATTTCTTGTGAATACTTAAGACTATCTCTAGTAAGGAATGTTGTTTGTTTCCCAACAAGAGAGAAAGGTTGGAATATTAAGGCTGGAAAGCATGACCATGAAGGCAGTCTATAAGAAGATGGAGAGTGCAGGAAAAAAAAGATGCTTTTGTGAGACTGAGGAGATAAATTAGTGAAGACAAAGTTTAGACAGAAATCGAGAAGTTATGAAAGAAAGGAAATAACAGGGAATTACACCAAACTAAACAAAAAGTTTAACAGTTGACTATACTTAATAAGATTCACCAATCATTTATATGGAGAAAGCAAGGAGAAGGAATTGTTACAAATTTTATTTGGGTGAGCCAAGATAGTAAGGTGCTAAAATATATTTGCCTCCAATGAAAATTAAAGTCAACAAAAAATTTTCATTACAGGTTGTTTTCTTACATCTCTGTTCTGTAATGTGTAACTTCAGTTATTAAGTCTGATTGGGCAAACTCAAGATTAAAAGTATTCTGGTCAAAACCATCTGGTCTCTTCCTGAGGTTTAGTGCATCCAAGATAACATTATCTAATGTATCCTTGCAATTTTTAAGAAAGTAAGGTGTGATTTGAGGAAGATTTGGTTGCTACTTCCAACACATTCAACAACTACATAGAAGCTCCTTTGTTAGTCCATAGATGTGCAGTTCTGAGAGAATACATTGAAGTCATATGTAGACAAAATATGTTCATTGGTGAGATGTTTAATATTATAGTCATGATCTTTACTCTAGTGAATGTAGCTGACTCAGAGAGATTGCACTACTTAAGATACAAAGCAGTGCATTTCCATAAGTGATCATATCTAACAATGTCTAGTGTTAGTGTGCATGGATATGTATTTATAGTCAAAAGAGAGACAGTTGTTTATATAACACAAGAAGCATTTCAGAGAGATGCCAGATCCCTGAACTACAGGTCGACAAGGTTATAGAGAAATAGCAACACTTGCTTCAATGAGAACTAACCTAACAAAACGCTTTTGTTTCCAGTGATCTACAATCACATTGAGAACAAAAGTAAGCAACTTTTCTAGATCTTCAAACCAAACACAATCAAAACTTTTACCATGTCAATGGAAACAACTTCTCTTTCAGAGGAAATGTTATTACAGTCTAGTGGGAAGGAGAAAGAGAATCACTGTGGTGTAGGAACACTTATTTATGATTTTCATAATCACTTTTACTTTGAAATATACATGAACGCATATCTCTATAAGAAGTACAAGATTTGAGCCATTGCTATGATGTATAACTGAATACAATGTAAAGAAATGTCTATTCATGTCTCCATCACAGTGTCAGATAAAAACTTTCACTGACTGCATAGGTGTACTTTAATGTACCAAACACACAATTTAGTGTATCGATGATTTATATAATTGAATACAAAACCAGTATTATATATGCAAATCAGATTAAATGATTTAGTAAAATCATTTAAAGGTTATAAAAAGTTATAAGCTAGATTTCTCTCTGCAAATAGACAAAGGTAAGTGATCTTTAAAGTAATTCCAACAAAAATCAAAACCAAATCAAGCCAATCCACCTTTCTCTGGGTAGCAAGTAAGCCCTCTGTAGGACCTCTGAGACTGAGAAAAGGGAGAGGGGAAAAAACCCAACAATTTATGAGCTGTTGGTAATTATTACTCTGAATCTTGTAAGTAACCCAGATACAAATCAATCAGTGATTGTAAGTTAGTCTGCTAACAAACAGAGCAGCCTCTTATAGTGTTACTCATAGCACCAGGTTTCTGCTGTATCCTACAAAATCTAAATAAATTCATTCCAACATAATTCACCAAAGTGAAATGAAGAAGAAGAGGAGAGGAGGGGAGAGAGAGTAACAAAACAACTGCAAACTCTAACAATGATCTATTTTCATATACTTTAAGCTGACAATAGTGGCTGAAAGCAGAGGAAAAAGAAAAACAACTGTTAACTTACCCTTCCTTGGTTATTCGCTTCATCTTCATGTTCCAACCAGTCAGGGCCACCACCATGGAGAATTTGTTCTCTCAACCAAACTAAACTAATAAACGCACACAATGTGCAAGTCACCACAAAACAACCTTGAAAAGAATCTGATACTATATTTTCTCTGAAAGATAAATGATAACAATAATAATAATAACAGTAATGATTAATATTAATAATAATAGTAATGGCTTTAAATTTTGGTACTAAGACAGCAAATTTAAAGGAAGTGAGATAGTCGTTATATCAACCCATGTTCAACTGGTACTTATTTTATCATCCCAAAAGGTTGAGGGTTAAGTTAATCTCAGCAGAATTGGTGTTTCAAATTTTGGCACACAGCCAGCAGTTTTAGCGGGGAGTTAGTAGACTATATTGACCCTAGGGCTTAACTGGTACTTTATTTTGTCAACCCTGAAAGGATGAAAAACAAAATTGACCTCAGCAAAATTTTAAGATCAGTCTTCAGTAACATGACAGGACAAGTGATAATAAATGTGTATGATTTAACATGTAATTAAACACATTCATATCTAAAACTGGTTGTGCTATAAAATTAGGAGATAAACTCCCAAGTCAATATTCAATTTAATTTTCTGACTGTAGTTAATTTACTTCACTATATTACAAATGCTTTAAAAAAGGATTGAAGATAGCAATTCTATTTCCTCCCTAAACTTTCCATACCATCAATATCAATTGCAGTAACAAAGTACAAAATCTATCTGTATGTCTAATACAATCAAATAATGGAACTTCTATCCAATTTGTCAACCTGCTAGAAACTGCTGCCAAATTTTTTTTAAACTATATTCAGCAGTCTTAAAAAAAGGGAAAGGGACAATAAAGTAACATAGTCCGATATGTAGACTCTGTTAACCAATATATATATATATGAAAGGAGACATTGTGTAACACAGTTCTATACACACTGGATGTTCATGACTAGAAGACTTTTCACCATTGATCTGTTCTACCAGAGCTGACTGAGGCTAACAACTATATATATATATATATATATATATATATATATATATATATATATATATGTAACATGGAAAAATGCAAGCAAGAGAAATCCTGGAGAAGTACAGGGCAAATTATTACACTTGGAAAATTTCAGGACAAGTTATTACATCTGGTAAAGTACCAAACAAGAAAAGTTTTGCTTAAAATATTGCAGCTAAGGATAAAATTTCAAATAAAATATTTAGATTTAGAAAATATTAGCTTTTATTAAAACTAAAAATTTTATTACAAGTTATTACTTCTATTTGTTATTACTTGTTACTTCTAATAAAAATAACTCAAAATATTTCTTGCACTTTAAAAAATTCATTTTTTTAATTATTAATTAATAATTAGGAATTCGAAAACAGGTTATAAAAAATAATAGTAGTACGTCTTCCCATTTTTAGTCTTGATCCAATGCCTATTTTTTACATAATAAATTTGCCTACCATATATACTGTTCTACTTTGCATAAAACTTTAGCTATATTGGTACTTCTGGCTCTCATTTTTTAAGTATTCTAGTGTGTCAATATTTTAACAAAATGATGGTACCATTTTTAATTATAATGTTACTATATAAATTGAAATCAAATAATTTTTAATATTCAAATTTTATCCTTAGCTGCAATATTTTAAGTAAAAATGTTCTTGTTCTGTACTTTACCAGGTGTAATAAGTTGTCCTGAACTTTTCCAAGTGTAGTAACTTGTCTTGTACTTTTCCCGGTTTATAATCTTAAGGATATTATTTCTCGTGCTCATATTTTTCCATGTAATCCATGTTTTTTCCAGGCTATGCTGTTATGCTAATCAATAATGTGTTAATTAATAATTTAAGATTTGACCTTATGGAAAATTGAATAATATATTTAATAAATCACTAAATGATATTTTAATTTTGTTCATTTTTGTGAGTGAATTATTATTATTATTATTATTATTATTATTATTGAATTAAAATAAAAAGTTTTATGCTAAAAAATAAAAATAAGATTAGTATTTGAAGAGCACATTATTTACATTGACTTATTATAAAATTAAAATTGAAAAAGAAGAGGTGAACGCAAAAATTGCAGGGGGTACCACCCACCTGCAAATTTGTGAAGGCTGTCTTGGAGTGGAGGGTAAAAAATGGCTGATGGGTGGGTGGTTTCAAATTCTGAGGGTGGCAGTGGGGGTTTCTTTGAAACTTCATTGCATGAGATTGATACCATGAAATTCTTCAAATTGAGCTCTATGATTTAAGCTTAATTAAAATATAGCTTGTTTTTAAAATAAAAAAGTTGATTATACTTAAGACCAATTTTTTTGCCTTACTTTTTTCATGATATTTTACCTCAACTATTTTGATACAAATTTTTGTTTGCATGGGATCAAAACTATCAAATTCCTCGTGCTTTCTTCTATCATTGAAGCTAAGATATATATATTTTGTTTATAAAAAAAAAGTTACTTAGATCTAAACTTGATTGGGGGCGTTACTTATTCTCCTATAACATTGCTACAAATTTGCATGTAAACTTTTTTCTACTGGACCAAATCTCGATTCTTTTTTTGCCAAAATGTAGCTAGGGACCAGTCCTCTACAAAAATGTTAAGTTTTCAATTTGGTTAAGAACTGAATTAGCAACAAAGCTCTGAAAGATGCTGCATGTGAGTAAATTGTGGCCTTAAGAATATTGTTCAACTACTACCATAGTTGAATGATATATATATATATATATATATATATATATATATATATATATATCATCATCATCATCGTTTAACGTCCGCTTTCCATGCTAGCATGGGTTGGACGATTTGACTGAGGACTGGTGAAACCGGATGGCAACACCAGGCTCCAGTCTGATTTGGCAGAGTTTCTACAGCTGGATGCCCTTCCTAACGCCAACCACTCAGAGAGTGTAGTGGGTGCTTTTACGTGCGAATAAGATACACCCACATAAGATAAAAAGTTAAACTTACGTGGATAACATATCCAAAGGTAAGGTTAATAAAGAGCTCACAGATCCTGTGAATAAACATCTGTATATTCGACCTGAAAAGTAGAAGAAAGCTAATAATGATATTGTTGAGCAGAAACAAAATAAATTGTAAATTTATCAAGTCAGTTCATATTAGCTACCTAGTAGAGCAAATGTTGGAGAGTGGTTACATTTTAGCCAGACAAGTCTGCAATTAAGATTCCATTCCCTGCCTGGCCTTCTTTGTATTCTGACCAATATAACATACACACAGACGTTTTTGCTATGAAAGTGAAAGGAGGGTTTAGTGAACTGTTGCTCTGAACAGAGCACAAGCAAACCTTCCTTAGGACACAACAATGCTACTAATGATGACTTTTAACAGATAAAGGCTACAAGTTTCAGTGGGAAGTGACAATAGTCAATTCTATCAACTTCACTGTTTGAGTGATCTACTTGTTTTATCAAAACTGAAAAGATAAACAGTAGAATCAACTCTGGCAGAATTTGAGCACAGGACATTATGGGAAATAACTAAAATACATGATCTTTTGTCCATCACTCAACAATTTTGCCATATAATTGTGTATAAATTTATCTTCAATTGCATGAAATTTACAAATAAAATCATTCCATTAATGCCTTTGTGAAAAGTATGTATGTCACATGTCTGTAGTTTGCTTTAAGTATTGTGGCTTTAACAGTATAAAGATAGAAAAGCAATGAATATTAGAACATGGCACCAGAACAGCTGAGAAAGTTAGCTACTGAAGACTAGTATCTTGCTGTCTACAGAGTAGAATTATCTCTCTTTTACTTAAGAGAGAATGTGAAGTTACTAAGAAACCAGTTTAAAGGGCTTTGAAAGCTGATGAAAATAAGATTTATGATCACTATTATTCTATTAGGAAGATTTATATCTCACACACTTAAGAGGCTACATTCTGCCAGCAGTACTAGCCAGTAATGTATCAAGCCAAGACAAACACAGCCATAGAAATATAGTACATTTTAATTAACATTAGTTAATACTATTTACATAACAAAGAGTCCTAATTTTAACATTGATTTATAAATCCCTTAATATATATTTCTAATTTAGGTACAGAGCCACATCTTTTACGAGATTGAATGTTGGATTAAATTAATCCCTGTACATGACTGGAACTTATTTTATCAGCTACTGAAAGGACATCTCTACAGGTGATTTAAATGCACTGCTAACACAATAGTGCATGGTACTGACTTACAAAAAACATTTAATATACTTGGTAGCAAATTATGGTTGCATAACAAAATACTATGTGCCTACAAGTCATAAATCTTTATGTACCAGCTACTGAAAGGAATGAAAAAGCAAAGTTAACACAGTTAATAACCAAACTCAAAATTGCAAAGCATGTTAAATGACTACTGCATCAAAATTGGTGAATCTACACTGAACTTCTGTAGACATTGAATCAAATATGTGTAACAAACATGGACAGTCTTAAAGACAAATATTTTTATTCAATATAGTTAAAATATAAATTTGATATTTAAGTATCTATTGTCTATCTTGGTGAATGTGAAAACTAACTTACAAATTTATTTTGTCTGATGATATTTCAAACAAAAATTAATAATTTTACATTTCACTGAATTTACCTGAGTAAATGTGTATATAAAGTGAAATGGCACTAGCTGTAATATTTTGACTCAGAGAAGCTTCCTGAAGAGACTTAGTCTGTCGAAAAACACAGAGCTCACTCAGAATGTTGTCAAAAGATCATAAGACTCAGTGTTTTAACCTAATTTGATCTCCTGAGTGACAAACTTCTTCAGACATTCAAAGTTAAGGAGAAAAACATTTGTTCCAATATGGAAGTCAATCAAAACATTCACTGATTTATGTAAAAGATGGCCACACGAGAATATGCTTGAAACAGCATTTGATTAAAATAACGATGTGCATACCACTTTTAATCTATACACATACATGGAACAACACTAGCCATATTTCATTTCAGTGAAAGAGATTTATATGTTAAAAAAAAAACAATCATATAGTCTCTTTGAGAAGTTTCTCTGAGACAAAATATCACAGCTGGTTGTCGTTTCATGTATGTACACACATTATAAATGTTATACACATCGTTATTTTAACCTGATGCTATTTCAAATGCAAATGTGTATATTTACTGTCATTTCTACATTATCAAACTAAGCATGCTTGTAAAATAGCTAATATACATTTGAAGAAATGCAGAGATGAGTACTGGACAACTGAGAGACTGAAAGTATGCATCCTGTCACTAGTGCTGTGTTATGTCACAAGGCAGTTTACTCTCGAGTGGCCCAGCATATCTAACTATATATATATAGAAACTGCAGAGAACACATAGTTGTAAGCTACAGCAGTAGCAATACAGCAAAACATACATTTGTTAGTTTAATTTCCCTTGTGAGTATAAGTAATAGAAATGGCAAGTGAGCTTGTCAAAGAGATATTATACAATGACAAAATTTTCATTAGTATCCCTGAACACCCAATGAATTATGGCATTATACAAGTAGTTGAAGAGAGAGGCTTCTAGACAACCAGTTGAGAGGTCAACAATTCATATCTCTCTAATACTGCATTGTTCACAATAGTATCTGGTTCTCAATAGCTAAGTTCACCAAGTTCCAATCAGTTAATACAGACACTCTAATAATTCACCATTATAAACAGTAAGTAGTGTTGTGGAACAGACAATTATTTTCGTAACTTACACTGCTGTCATTCCTTTCTACAGAAAACAATGCAGAAGAAATTATTCCATGTTTACTTAATGCTATGGAAACCAGAGTTAACCCACTGAAACCTCACACATTTACCTATTCATAGTTAAATCCACATGTTAATGTATTCCACATTATTGTATAAGTGAAAACATGTGACTACACCAGGTAAACATAGGTTATTTACTGTTCAAAATCATTAAAGCATGAGAGAGTTTTTGTTATTCTTCTTATCTTTTTTATTATTTCTCTAACATTTTATTCTCATCAGAATACATGCCAAATTCAGATTCAATATTAGTAGAATATGTGAAGAGTACACAGGGTGCTAATTAGCCTTTTTATTTGTAGCCGTTTTCTAAGTTCAACTGAAAATCCAATAATTATTCTTTGATAGCCTGTATTGCAAATTCTATTGTCTATCTTGGTGAATGTGAAAACTAACTTATAAATTTATTTTGTATGATGATATTTCAAACAAAAATTAATAATTTTACATTTTACTGAATTTACCTGAGTAATTTTGAAGCAAAGACCTTGTCATATTGTCATAAATTTATGTAAGGACATGTAATTAAATTGTGTCCGAAACACCACCTCGATATATCAATAAACAAAAAAGTTATAGCTGTTTTGCAAAAACAGTCTAAATTCTCTGTTATTTAGAATTTAACTGAAAGACAGTATGAACAGTATAAACACTTGTTCAATGAATTGTTGTGATTTAAGAAGGCTTAGCTATAACTTTGAAATGGGTTACTAGTGGAGAGGTTTCATAACTATAAAGAGCTATTAAATTCATCTTGCATGCTTATAAGTCACTTTTTCAATCAACTTTAAATTTCTACATTATATTGTATCATCATCATTTTATGTCTGCTATCCACATTGACATGGGTGTGCAAGGTTATCACTGTCCAAATCAGTTCTTATTTAGAAGGTGAGCATCCCAAGTCTCGGTTGTTTTGTTGCACAGAAACTGAGGATCTTCATTTGTAACACAAGGTTTCAACATTTTTGTCGATGTTATTGCAGTCATGTAAAATATTTGAAGAACACCATGACTGAAGTGTGGAAGATATGAATACAAAAGATGGGATGAAATCATTTGGAAACTTCTGACCCAATAAACACTTCTGCTAAATGACCACAACAGTACCATTATAACACAGAAAATCAAGGATAAAAATTACAATTTTCATACTTACATGCTGTAAGTGGAACAACTCCAAGCCATGCAAACGCCACTAATGTGTAATGAAACCAGTACCGAACTGCTCGACCAATACTAGTAAGCAAGCCACTGAAAATATCTTTAACGGGTAACCGTTTTGGCATGTCTGGTGAATAAACTGAAAAAAAAAAAGGAGAGAAAGAGAGGGAAAATTAAGACAGTATAAAGAAAAATTATTGTTCCATAACACTAAAGATGTTTCTTTGATAACTGCTTCCTGTAGATTTTATTTTTTTAATTAAAGTGCATCAATATGTCTTTTTTTAATGTCAGATACACCCACAAAATTCTATGCAAAAGAAAAGTTTTGTTCAGAGACAAGCTATCACTACCCAACATACTATGAACTCTGGACTTCAATGCATGCCTTTTCTACCAACCTATGAACTTCTAAACTGGTCTACCAGCTTTATACCAGTGCACCCAATTCTCCAGTTCCTGTCACTCCTAAGATATCTCAATTTTGCATATCCTATACTAAATACCAGATGCACACAACTGCATCTCTTCCAAACTCCATTACTCACAATATTTTTCACCCAACTTCAACATTCAAGAGTTCAAGCTGAATATCAAACAGATCGACTCTTTAAGCTATCCCTATTTCCAGATCTAGGACAGCTTGAAAAAGTTGTTGGCATTGCCCCTGCTCTGCCTCAGCATTCTGAGAAATCTAAACGCAAAAGATAAAGATATGCTTAAAGAGGAAATGACATAAATTGATGATCTCAACAGGTTAAAAAACTTTGCCAAGTTTAATAAGAAAGGATAGTTGTTGCTGTGTAACACACTTCTGATTGAGTACTCTGCACACACAAAGGCACCCTCATTAGTTGCTAACTCTTTAAAAATCTAACATTAAAACACTTCTCACCAACCTGGAACATGGTTGCTGCAACACCAATATCTGAAGAAAACTATCCAGATGATAAGCAAATTCACCAATAACAACATCCACTAACTCCACATGCACAATTTCTTTATCTGCCTCTTTAGCTGCTACAATTTCAGCTCCTTTGAACTACTAGTATCACACTCTGGCACTCCATAAACACTATCTTTATCTCCCTTCCACCTACTCCCACCCATCTTTGCATAATGCAAATGTAACTATGCATCTCCTCTATAACAAGACATCTGTGCTTGTCTTTCTCTATCATACTTTTGCCTTCAACATCTAGCATAAAGCCACCTCTCCCACTCAGTTGAGAAGGGGAGGGGTCCTTTCTTTTCCTGTTTTACTTGTTACTTAGTAACCTCATTAGTGCTGGTGTTGCATAAAAACCATCTAGTACACACTATAAAGTGATTGATGTTAAGAAGAGCATCTAGATGTAGAATCCATGTCAAAACTGACATTGGGGGCAGATGCAGCTCATCAGATCCTATCAAACTATCCAACCCATGCCAACATGAAAAACCGATGTGGAATGATTATGAAAATGCTCCATCCACTCAAGGCAACCCAATAAACACATGCAAACACCCCTCTTGTCTCTGTTTATGCACCTTCATATCCTGCATTAAATACTTTTACACAAACATTCCTTCGCCCTCTGCCTAACCCTATAATGAAAAATAAAATACTGACAAATATTGTAAAGTATCTACTATTTTCACTCATCTTGATATCACCTTTATCTTGAGAAATATTGATTTCTCACACTGACACAGAGTGCATTAATTGACTGGTATTTATTTCTGTGACCTGGACAAGTGAAAGATAAAGTTAAACGTAGCAGAATTTGAATTCTAGAAACAGAAGAATAAACACAAATAATCTTAACACTCTACTGTGGGACAGATTTCTGCTTGTGTCAATTTTTTTCATTGTTGTATAGTCTTATACCCTTTCTGTTGTTAACTACTCAACTATGAATTAAGAATGAAACTTCGTTTTTGTCAAACAGGAAATCTAAAGCAAGCAAAGGAATGTCATATTCAGGAGTACAACATAAATGTAACACAATTAAAATATATATACATAATGCATTCCCATCTGTATGCATAACGAGTGTGGCACTGGGTTATGTGATTAAATATCTTGATTCGAATCTTGGAAAGTTGAATAAACACAATTAACCTACAAACTACAGCTACAATCAATCAACAGATGTTGTCAGAATGTGCAAAGCATTACATAAAATCAGCTTTTATTTACACAGGCAGACATGGCTGTGTGCTTAAGAAGTTTGCTCCACAACTATATGGTTCCAGGTTCAGTCCTACTGCACAGTACTTTGGGTATGTGCTTTCTACTATAAACCCTAGATCAACCAGTTTTCTTGTGAGTGAATCTAATAAAGAGAAACTGTACAAAGCCTATCGTGTATGTGTGTACGCGCATGCATGTACACTATTGTCTTAATATCACATGCTGATTGTCAACAAACATTATTGTCATATAGGCAGTGTCACTTGTTTGCAATCTTCTGTGAAAAGTTGTTCAATCATTGTATTGTCCATGTTCAAAGGAATAGGGAAAATATTCCCGGATTGATGAGAGAAAAGAGCATTCAGCCACTGAAAATCTGCCTCAATGAATTTTGTCTCATCTATGCAATCATGGAAAAAGTGCTCCCAACCGCATGGTTCCGGGTTTAGACCCACTGCATAGCACCTTGGGCAAGTATCTCCTACTATAGCCTCAGGCTATATATATTCTCTCGTTTTTTCGATCTTTCATACATTCATTCGCCATTCATACTTTTAAATGTATTATTTACTAACAGCTAGTCTCATAAGCTAACCATTTAAAATAACCCCCTCCCTCTTTCTCTCTCTCTCTCTCTCTCTCTCTCTCTCTCTCTCAGCCTTCATTCCTCCCTAATTCTTCGTGTAATTTTGCTAAGATAATTTCTCGCCTCTTTCTTTAGATGTTTAATTTAATTTCTTCATACAATCTCCCCAAATTAAACCTTGCTTATTTATGGTGCACCTGCCCTTTCCTGCCCCCACTACCAATACTGGACATCTCCATCTCTCTCTCTCCTCCCACCACCATTACCCAATGTGTCTTCATTCCCCCCTCCCCCCTCATCACTGGTGCTGTTCTCTATACTACCTGCACTCTCACTCTCACTCTCTCTCTCTCTCTCTCCTGGGACAAATGCAACTAGCTTAGCTACCCATCTACTCAACCAGCTATCTTTCGTTTCGTTCTGTCCAGAAATTTGCCAACAACTACCCAGTAATTTTCCATGGACATATCAAAGAGAAAGAGAAAGCTGGGTGTGTTTGTGTGTGAGCATGCGTGTGTGTGTGTGTGTGTGTGTGTGTGTGTGTGTGTGTGTGTGTGTGTATGTGTGTGTGTGTGTGCGTGTGCACGTGTGTGTGTGTGTGTGTGTGTGTGCGTGTGCACGTGTGTGTGTGTGTGTGTGTGCGTGCGTGCGTGTGTGTGTGTGTCTGTGTGTGTGTGTGTGTGTGTGTGTGCACGTGTGTGTGCGCACATGTATGTATGGATGGATGAGCTTGTTTCCTCTCATTCTCTCTCCGAACCCCACCTCCTTCACTGGTGGTACCCTCCATCATAACTGCAATCTCCTCTCCCTGGACAAATGCAACTAGTTTAGCTGACACCCTGTTTAATCTAACACTGAAATATCCATATTTGCAACACCAGTAATGCTTAAATTTGCATTTTTACGATGTCCATAATGCTTATGCTTACAACGCCACTAACACCCACTCCTACCCCCAGTAGGGACAACAATCCTAACACGCTTGAATTTTTGAATGATGTCAGGTCGGAAGTGAGAACAGGTGAAGCATGCCTAACAAATGAACACGACAACCTCCCTCTTCCTTTCAGGTGCTAAATAACATCTCTCCTCTCCAAGCCTCACCCCGCATTCCGTTCCCAATTTTCAGAGTTGGCACTGTCAATGTAGGCACACTGAAAGGTAGGTCTAGTGAGACAGTAAAAATGCTTGAAAGGAGACGTGACGATGTATGCTGCATACAAGAGGTAAGATGGAGAGGAGCTTCAGCTAGGGTCCTCACAGCAAGGCACATAGGTATAAAATCTTCTGGCAAGGTAACACAGATGGAGTAGGGGGTGTAGGCATACTCCTTGCAGAGAAATGGGTGGATAAGATCATAGAGGTTGTCAGGGTATGTGATAGAGTGCTTAAGCTCAGGCTAGTCCAGCAGAACAGTACAGCTACAATTATCTCTGCCTGCGCCCCACAAGCAGGCCTATCAAATGATCAGAAGGATCATTTTTATGATACCCTCCCACAGGCTACTTCAAAGATAAGTGGCACTGACCTCATCTTTGAGGCTGGAGATTTTAATGGGCATGTTGGACAGCAATCCAGTAACTTCACTGGTATACACAGTGGGGTCATGGTGTTGGTTCCCGAAATGAAGAGGGAACCAGGCTATTGGAGTTCTGTGATGCATGTAACCTTTTAATCTGAAACACTAGCTTCAGAAAGCCAGACAGCCACCTGATAATCTACCAATAAGGTGACTGCTAGCCAGATTGATTTCATCCTCACCAGACAGCGGGACACAGGGTTGCTCTTAAATACAAAGGCCTTCCCGGGTGAAGTATGTACCCACCAGCATAGACTAGTCATTGGTGATTTTAGACTCAAGGCCAGAAGGATGCCAAGAAGCAGACCAATCCAGAAAAGAAAGATTTGGAAGCTAAAGAACCCATCACATGGTCAGAAATTTAAGGAAATCCTCATTAAGAAATTTGATGAGAGGGAGGAGGAGCTACAGACCTTGAACATAGAGGGTAGCTGGAAATTCCTCCTGGACAGCTTACTAGGTGCCACAGACCAAGTCTGTGGATGGTGCAAAGTCCCTTCCAGAGCTAGAGTAACGTGGTGGTCGAATAATATGCTAGACAAAGCCATTAGAGCAAAGAAACAGGCCTCGAAAGCCTGGAAACCCTGGAAGAGTGGAGGTAGCAGGGAACTGTACCAGATAGCCAGGAGGGAGGCTGGGCGACAGGTATACATAGCTAAAGGAGAAGCAGATAAGAAGTACGCCAATTTCCGGCAACGTGAGGACCAATGAACTGAAGTATTTCATATTGCAAGACAATGTGTGAGAGAAAATTGTGATGTCACAAGAGAGAGAAATGTGTTTGCATGGATGATGGTGCACTTGCTTTTAATGATTCTGAAAAGAAAGAGGCTTGGACAAACCACACATACACACACACACACATACATACAGCTGGACAGTGATATTTGTTAACATTTCATTATCAACAAATCAACCAGTAGCTCTGCACTTGAAGACAGATAAGGTTTAGTGACAGGGAAAGCATCTGGTTGGTAAATTAATACTTCAATAATAAATATTCATCTAACCCACGCTAGTAAAGGAAAATGGACATAAAACAAATAAACAAACAAAGCTAAGGATTAATCACTTGGGAACTCCACTAAGTGGCCAATTCTTATCTTAAAACTCATATCATTAAAAACCAACATTGCATGCACACATACACACACACACACAGAGTTATGTATAATAAATGACTTACTTGGTGTGAAAGCAAATCTGTATTTACATAGTTCACAGTACTCCTTTTTGCTGTATTTTAACCACTGGACCAGGCTGCAAGTAAAATATATTATTTTTATCCATTCTTATAATACGATAATCTCTAACATCAATGTCAGTATTATTACAATTAGGTATTCTAATGCTCCAACTCATAGTTTGCAGTAGCAGCGTACTTATTTACATGAATACTGGCCAATTAATGGCAGTAAACTCTCTTATGATGACCAGCTAGAAACAGCAACAACAACAAAAAAAAACTCAAATCACACCCTACTATCTGAAAAAGACAAGGACACATTGCATAATATAGTTTGCGATATATCATGCCATCAAAGAAAGAAACAATACACATACTGAACACTTCTGATCATACACCTACTCAATCAGAGCTGACCCAGGACTCAACAGCAACAACACAAATGCTAGCCACCCTTTTCACAGCCAAATAATTCTTAACTGAAAACAATTTTATAAGTCACTCAGGTGCTTCCATATTAGGCATCCAAACAGCAGCATACAACATAGAAATGCTATACGTGTTACACTGCTCGAGAGAGGTTTCTGACATAGTGGGGCTAACAATCCCTATTTATACTTATGCATTGCTAACTGTTCTCATTCCAATTTACCTGACATTGTATTCTTCTTAACATTTCTGCATATCTAAATTAACACCAAACAGTTTTGAGCAAAAATATTTTTGTTAGGTTATGTTCCAAATACTCAACATTAACTTAACAACAGAAACTGTATTTTACTAAGTCTTCCACATACACAGGCTTGTCCTTTCAGGTACCAGTGCCACTTAAAAAGCATACGTGCCAGTACTGCATTAATGCACTTGTGTTGGTGCTATATAAACACACCCATGACAGTAACACGTAAGAAGCACCCAGCACACTCTGTTAAATGGTTAGCATTAGGAAGGGCATCAAGCCATAGAAACCATGCTACAACAGACAGTTGGAGTCCAGACATCTCCCTGCTAGCTCACTCCATGTTAAACTGTCCAACCCATGCTAGCATGGAGACCAGATGTAAACCATGATGGACATGAACAGGATTTGAAATCAGAAAGTAAATGGTCATGTAGTCAAGAAGTTCACTTCTCAGCCATATAATTTCAGTCCCACTGCATGGCATCTTAGGCAAGTGTCTTCTGCTAGATCCCCGAGTTGATCAATGCCTTACGAGTGGTGGATGGAAACTGTAAGAGATCCCGTAACATGTACATAAGTACATGCATATTTATATGTGTGTATCTTTGCTTGTGTTTGCCCCACTACCATCACCACTTCACAACTAGTGTTGGTTTGTCTATACTTTCATAACTTTGCAATTCAGCAAAAAGGTACTGATAGACTAATAGGTTGGTTCAATCAACTAAACCTTTCAAGACGATGTCTCAACATGGGTGCAATCCAATGACTGGAACAAGTAAAAGAATAAAAGAATTTAAACTTATCTACGAATTACATAAAGGAAAGAGAAAGAACGAGAATTTGAACTTCAATCCCATATTTTTATTTTAAAAATATCATCCTTCTTTGTCTTGTTTTTGCTGACATGTTATCTCCCAGTTTTCTTATATCTCTAAATTCATCAAAAACTGTATGGAGTTGGGTTGGTTCTATGTTGGACAGTGCTACACAGAATACTCAGGATCACTTACTGAGATGGAAACATAATCTCTGAAGCCCTGAGAAGAGCCAGTCTGTGCAGCCTGCAGGAGATTGTGATGGAAAGAAAAATGCAGCTTGCAGGTTATGCTTTCCGACTGCCAAGACAAGTACCTAAGACAGCTATACCACAGAGGCAAAGAAAGAGATAGAGAGACCCTAAAAGACAAGGTGTGCAACCATCAAAGTAGATCTGAAGCAGCTTATTAGCATCACATGGGAAAACACAGGCAACTATGCTCAAAACTAGGATGATCGGAGACATCTTGCCATCCAATGTACAGGCAAACTGTATGGAAGGAACTAAGACCTTCAGGATTATCAGATTATCAGGATTGTCTTGCCATCTAATGTACAGGCAAACTGTATGGGAGGAACTAAGACAAGTTTCAAAAATCACTGATGTTTAGCAAAGGAAATGTGGATATATCATACCATTTCTTTTCATGCACAATCATCAATTTTAATATCAGCATCAATAAACTATGGAATACTTACCAATCCTGGTGTATGAACTTGATACTTCCTGTACACACACATGGGTGGTAAAGGGGTTTGTCAGGGGTCCCCTCTGACCGACACACTCGGCAAATATCTAAAAAATATAAAAAGAGTCATGTCAATATATAAAGACAAATATTTCAAATGAACATGTTAATGTTAAACTATACTTTACATAGAAACAGTACAAAATTGCATTTGATAATTTAAGCAGGGCCAAGAATTTGTTTCATCCAACATCTGCTTCCAGGTTCACTTCCACTGTGCAGCCCCCTGGACAAGAACCTTCTACCATAATCACAGGTTAAACTGGCTATATACAGTCCAAATACTCTTTTTTTTTTTTGTTCAAACTGACCAGGTCCAGAATCTTACACCTACCCAACATTGTCATTCTAAAAATAAACAGTTAATTATTAAAATCTCAAAATTATGTGAATAATTAAGCATTACATTTGATGTAATATTCTAAAAGATAAAGGGTTAATGAATATTTTGTTAGTGGAATAAACCAGGCAGAAACTGTCATATATGTATATGTGACACATGTGCATATATATATATATATAACACACAAACATATATAATTCTTTAACAAGGATGTTATTGACAGTGACTTTCGGCCAATTAAAACATTGTCAGACTGCCAGGCTAACGATGGTTTAGTAAACTGAAACTTCAAAGTCAGTATCAATAATACTCGTTTAAGAGTAATAAATTTGTACTGTATAAAAGTATAGAGTAACCCATCAGATTAATTTAAGATTGTTTTTATAACTAAACATAAAAACATTAACACACTTACATGTATATATATATATATGTATACACGATGGGCTTCTTTCAGTTTCCATCTACTAAATCCACTCAAAAGGCTTTGGTCAGCCCAAGGCTCAAGTAGAAGTCGCTCACCCAAGATGCCATGAAGTGGGACTGAACCCGGAACCATGTGGTTGGGAATCAAGCTTCTTACCACACACCCACTCTTGCGCCCATATGTATGTATGTATATATATATATATATATATATATATAAAATCATCATCATTTAACGTCCGCTTTCCATGCTGGCATGGGTTGGACGGTGTGACTGAGGACTGGTGAGTCAGAAGCTGCACTAGGCTCAATCTGATCTGGCAAAGTTTCTTTCCGGATGCTCTTCCTAACACCAACCACTCCGACAGTGTAGTGAGTGCTTTTATGTGCCACCGGCGCGAGGGTCAGTCAGGCGGTTCTGGCAACAACCATGCTCAAAAGGTGTTTTTAACATGCTACCTGCATGGGAGCCAGTCCAACGGTACTGGCAACGACCATGCTCAATTGTTGCTTTTCACATGCCACTGGCACGGGAGCCAATCCATGGCCCTGGCAACGATCACGCTCAGATGTACTTTTAACATTCCACTGACACAAGTGCCAATCAGGTAGTACTGTCATCGGCCACGTCAGTGATTTTGATTTGATTTCACTTGCCTCAATAGGTCTTCACAAGCAAAGTTTATTGTCCAATGAATGAGGGGTATTCATAAGTGGACTGGTTACACCCACTGGCATAGGCCATGGGCTATGGTCTCACTTGGCTTGTCGGGTCTTCTCAAACACAGTATATCTCCAAAGGTCTCAGTCACTAGTCATTGCCTCAGTAAGGCCCAATGTCCGAAGGTCATGCTTCACTACCTCATCCCAGGTTTTCCTGGGTCTGCCTCTTCCACGGGTTCCCTCAACTGCTAGGGTGTGACACTTTTTCACACAGCTGTCCTCATTCATTTGCAATACATGACCATATCAGCGCAATCGTCTCTCTTGCACACCACATCTGATGCATCTTAAATCCAACTTTTCTCTCAGGGCGCTTACACTCTGTCATGTATGCACACTGACATTACCCATCCAGTGGAGCATACTGGCTTCATTCCTTGCAAGCTTACACATGTCCTCAGCAGTCACGGCCCATGTTTCACTATGCACACCATATATTGGGAAATATACACTGCATATATTTCACTGTATATTGGTTAAAAAAAAAACAAAAAAAGCAGTGCTCTTCAAGTTTCAGAAATTCACAGATTCCCCTATGTCAACCTCAATATCAGAAATTCAGTGAAATAGAAGCCTGTAACCAACAAAGCTATTGTCCTCATTTTATGATATGTCCTCGTCTGCTAATGAATTTAAACTTGAAAACTATTTTACTTTTATCTCTAAAACAATATTGTTTTTTAGAGCTAGGTCAACTTTGATGAAGCAGTTCCAGACATAACCATTCAGCCTTTAATATGCTGATATTGTTAACGCAGTGAGCTAGTAAAAATGTTAGCACACCAAGCGAAATGCTTAGCAGTATTTTGTCTGTCTTTACTTTCTGAGTTCAAATTCCACTGAGGTCAACTTTGCCTTTCATCTTTCGGGGTCGATAAATTAAGTACCAGTTGTGTATTGGGATTGATCTAATCGAATGGCCTAATCCCCCAAAATTTTGGGCCTTGTGCCTAGAGTAAAAAAGAATATGCTGATATTGTTGCTGCAGGCTTTTAATGTAAAAAACAAAAATTGTGTTGCGATTTTAGTGCGTTAAGAGTATGGTATATTGACATGTTGAGATTATTTTTATGCTTACTCCTAACAATGTTTAAATGGCAATTGCAAACAGACATATGAAGGCTCCAACAGTAAAGTGAATGTGACATCTATCTTTCAACTGAGTAGACACAAGTAACATGTAGCTATATACTTGCCTAAGAGAACTACACAAAGTTTGCAGCAAAGTTTTAAAATCACTTTAGGATAACAGCTGTAATGTCACATTTGAAACTAGTTACATACACACTTCCAACTAACTGCTTCGTTTTGACATGAAGGCATTCAAACAGACAGACAGCTGTCATGGTAATGATGACAACATTAACAGAACAGTTCCATGAAATATTATCAAATTCCAGTAAACAGAATAGTAAAAAAAAATAATAAACATTATTTAAGCAAACAGTTGTAATGTATACATTTTTTCTTTCATCACACTATAACATTCAAGACAAAGAAATAAAAATACATTTATCAACTTTAATGTACCATGATTCCATTGGTAGAGTAATTTGGTCCAACAATGTATTTTATATCCTGTATCATCTGACAAGTGAAAGCTAAGCCTCTAGCCAGATCTAACATTTTTTTTTTTTTTGCTAACCTTTGCTCTGACTAACATTTTTTTTTTTAATTTTATCATTTGAAGTCATATCTATTTTCACTAAACATTTTATTATAATATAGTTAATCAGAGATTTATGTTCTCACCCAGAATTCTTTAATTCCATTATATTTAGCATTTGAATTCACAAGGTTGTACTTTGTCACAGAAATTAGTTGTCTTAAATAAACTTACAAAATATTAGGTTCATTTTCCTTGCTTTGAAATCAAAGACAAAATGCCACAAAATGCCAGACACAGGCATGATTGGTTAAGAAGCTTGCTTTGCAACCACAAGATTTTGGGTTCAGTTACACTGCACAGCACCTTGAGTAATTGTCTCCTACTATAGCCCCAGGCCAACAATGCCATGTGAGTGAATTTGGGAAAAAGAAAATTGTGTAAAAACCCATCATACATGTGTGTGTGTACATATTATAAGTACATGTGCGTATGTCCCTCACCCCACCACTTGACAACCAGTGTTGGTTTGTTTATATCCCTACAACTTAGCAGTTCAGTAAAAGGAACTGATAGAATAAGCATCAAGCTTTTTAAAAATAGGTATTGGTGTCAATTTGTTCAACTAGGCACGACAAAGCAATGCCTTTGCATGGAGGGAGCCAAACGACTTAAGTAAAAAGTAATTTCATATTTCAGTTTTCTTTTGTTTTTTTTATTATTACATCATCAGGGTTTATGTTATTCTTGTAGCTGTTGGTACTCAAATTAGGTTTCCAATCCAAGGATAATTTTGTATCTTAACATACTGCTTCTTCTTGCTACAATCCATGAATTGTTTCTTCTACTCTTATCTACCAGTCACATTGTACCCTGCAATGATTATAGCAATTGTTATTCCTCTTCTGATGAAGCCATACTTTTATTTCCCCTTTAAATTGGAATACTAATATTTGTTTTGCAATTTAAACCAATCTGGATCTTAGACCGACAAACAAAATCTGATCAGGAAATGAAATAACAAAATGAAAAGTATCAAAATGAAGAGAGAGAAATACTTAAGATATTGGTCAAAGTCTGATGAAAATATAATTAAATTTCGAAAAGGTACCATAGTGATAATAAACAACTAACCAAATGTCATTTAAACTGACTCAACAAACTGAAAGAGTGATGTATATAAGCCAATGAAGAAGCCTCTAAGATGTCACATATTCTGGAAGAAATCATCATCATCATCATCATCGTTTAACGTCTGCTTTCCATGCTAGCATGGGTTGGACGATTTGACTGAGGACTAGCAAGCCAGAAGGCTGCACCAGGCTCCAATCTGATCTGGCAGAGTTTCTACAGCTGGATGCCCCTCCTAATGCCAACCACTCCGAGAGTGTAGTAGGTGTGCTTTTACATGCCACCGGCACGAGGGCCAGTCACACGGCACTGGCAATGGCCACATTCAAAAAGGTGTTTTTTACGTGCCACCTGCACGGGAGCCAGTCCAGCAGCACTGGCAACGACATCGGTCAAATGATTTTCTAATGTGCCACCAGCACAAATGCTAGAAGGCAACGCTGGCAATGATTATGCTCAAGTGGTGCTATTTACAGGTCACTAGTATGGAAGCCAGACAGCTGCTCTGGCAATGAACACTCTTGGACAGTGCTGTTAGTGCTCCACTGGCACAGGTGCCTGTCATCGAGTATGGTTCAATTACGATTTCGATTTCACAACAGGTCTTCGCAAGCAGTTTAGTGTCCAATGAAGGAGAGATTGGCATGGGTGCCAGTCGTCGGATTTAGTTCGATTTCGATTTCACGCCATAGTAGCCATATATACCTTCAATCGGTATGCCATCAAAAAGAGAGGAAGAACACACTGAATAATGTAGTTCTAATAAGATTATACCTAAAGAAAGATGACAATGATCACAACTAGAATGTATTGATCACCAAAAAACAGGGTAGGCTGCTGATTAAAAATGTTAAGACTTTCCCTAGTGAAGAAAAGACCTAAATTCAGAGATTTTCCACCCGTCTTCTGTCATTAATCTACATAAGTTTAATGTATTTTACCATTTACACCATTGTTCCTGTGCAAAAAAAATACAGAAATAAAATTCACAGCCAACATAGAGGCAGTGAAAAACAACAGGACAACTTCATAACTGAAGTTTTGCACAAAAACTTTGATGAAGTAGGAGTGGGGAGATCACGGAACAAAAGTTAACTATCAAAATAAACATGAAAGTAAAACAATATAATGCTAAGTAATTTATTTATGCACAAGACCAAACAAAAATGCTAGAAGCAGTATGAATGGAAACTCAGCTGATTCACTTAGCCAACTAGTTTATTTAGTTGAAAAGTTGTTCAAGACAACATGACATATCTATGTGGTCACAAAGTGAACAAGGCTTGTTCAGTAAATAATGGGAATGAGTCTGTGAGATTCATTCAGAATTTATTAAAAACTCTATTGAATCCTTCCTTTTTTTGTGTAAGATATGTTTACCCCTGCCATTTAAATGTTACTGGACATTATGTTCTCAAGTCCTCACACTCATAGAGTGACTACTCACTTTCTATGGCATGTAAGTAACTGAGATCACAACATTCTTCCATCAGCCCATCACAAGGTAACTCATTTACAGTTGACAAAACTGGAGTAATGTGAAATGAAGTGTTTTGCTCAAGAACACAACATACCATCATCATCACCATCATCATTTAACATTCGTTTTCCATGCTGGTATGGGTTGGGCGGTTTGACTGAAAAATGGTAAGCTGGGGAGCTGCACCAGGTTTCAGTTTGATTTGGAATGGTTTCTACAGCTGGATGCCCTTCCTAATGCCAACCACTTCAAGAGTGCAGTGGGTGCTTTTTACGTGCCACCAGCACGAGTGCCAGTTATGTAACACCGGCATCAGCCACAACTACGATCTCACTTGGCTTGACAGATCTTCTCAAACACAGTATATAACCAAAGGTCTCAGTCATTTGTCAGCTAGTCCAATAATCAAAATCATGATCTTATGATTGTGAGTGCAACACCCTAACCACTTGACCAGTGGTCTCCAAACTATTTAGACCATTGACCCCCTTCATGGAATCCTTGACCCCACATCGACCGCCAGGCATGTACAAGAGAAAAAATAATTAAGTAAATGTGCATTTATCAACCCCTTGAATAGTCCCATCGACTTCCAGGGATTGATATTGACAACTCTGGAGACCCTGCATGGAATGTTTACTCCCAGGAGATAAATTTATCCCAAGTTGAGGATCATCACTGAACCAGACAGTGTCAAAGACAAGAAGACAAACTGGAGAAAGAAGATATTGAAGCTAAAAAGCTCCTGCAACAGTATATAACATGCAAGAGTTCTATATGACAACACTAATAAGAAAAAGAAAGATGACAACTGAGAAGTTCCTACTAGACAAGATATTGTGAGCTACAAGCCAGATTAGTGGATGAAACAAGGTTCCAGTATTAGATAGGTAGAGGGTGACATGGTGATGGAGTAGTGCATTAGACAGTGTCAGAAAAATTAAAAGACAAGTCTGTAAAAGGTAAAGAAGGAAGAAAAGTTAGACATTAAGTATATCTAGCAGAGGAAGCCAAAAGTAAAACAAATGCCAGTGTTTTACGTGAGGACCAGAGATATGAGGTGTTCTACATTGCAAGACAATATCTAAGTCAGGACATCATGAGCAAAAAATTGGGTACAGAACAATAGCAGTACACTTGCCTTCACCAATACAGAGAAGAAACAAGGAAATGGTAATACAAGCAACTACTAAATGAGGAAACTTAAGGGTAAATGTTAATGCAATAAAGGGAGTGACTATTGAGACCGACTGCTCTATGTTAGATTGGCTATTAAGGATATGAAGATAGACAGCAAGCCTATCACATACAGACACAGTCATCATCATCATCATTTTTATGTTGACTTCCCAAGCTAACATGGACTGGACATGTTATCATAGTCCAAGTCAATTCCAATTCAGAGTTACTGCCCGTCTAAACAAATCAGGGAATCACATCTTGCTCATGTTTCATTCTGGAGTTGGTTTCTACTGTTGGATGCCCTTCCTATCATCAACTTTATACAGAGAACACACATACACACACATGTATCTGCCAACAAATCTAGCAAAGGCTGCTTAGTGGAAAGCATCCTGAATAAGTTTACCTTGTTCGTCCAAAAACAGTAAAGGACACTGAAGAAAACAAATAAGTTTCCATAAGAATGTTATAAATATTCTCAGTTTGAAATTCAAGCAGAACCAGATCTTCTAAATGCCTATGGTGACCTTAAATATGAGTAATTTCGATAAATATCTAGAAATACATGTCCATAAACCTGAGTCTAAATGTATACTATATTTTTTTAAAACAAATTTATTTTTATAGCACTATAAATCATCTTGCCATCATTTTACATTCACTTTCCATGGTGGTATGGGTGGGATAGGTTGTTACAGTTCTAGTCATCTTTTATTAAAAGTTGCTCCTCTTATAGACATGTCATACAGCTTGGATGCCCTTCCTAGATACAAACCACTTTACAGAGTATATATTAGGTGTCATTTTCTCTAAGTTTTCCTATCTTATCATTCCACTTGCATTTGCAACTGCATTTCTATTTAACTCTTTAGCATTTGAGCCAGCCATATCCAGTCCAAATATTCTACCCGTCTTATGTTCAAACTGACCTGATTCACACCTACACTACAAAATCATCATATAACACGAAATCTTAGAGACAAGCCATGATTAATTCAAAACAATGTGAACAAATAAAAAGGATTACAATGACATTTCTGCAATATCTCTCTTCTAATTCGCAATTCCATTATTAATTGTGAGTAGCAAATAATTCATTAAAAGGAAGATTACATTTGGTCTTGGCTGTACCACTTCAACCCTTTCATTACTGTATTTATTTTGAGATGCTCTGTGTTTCTTTCAATTACTTTAAATATAATAAAGAATTTAGTAAAATAACTTACTTATCATTCAGCCAGTGTTAGGAACATAAATTGTGACTAAGGTTTGGTGGAAGACTTTAATTCAAAACTTAGAATACAAGACATTTGTACTTAGAGTCAGAGCTGGTTTCAGCCAGGTTGGTAACGAAAGGGTTAATTACCATTACCTGATACATTTTTCCCAGAAGCTGATGCATCACAGTTTAATCAGCAATGCAACAGAAACCGAATTTTATGGTGCAAGTTCAAATTACAGTCACAACTAAATGTAGTTCTTATAAACAATTCAATCCAAATGATGTTTCTTTGAATGAAGTTACTGAATGAAGTTACTGAAAAGACTTCTCACATTTATGTCCTTTGCTGACAAATGCAAGCATGCACTGAGGACAGCAGAAACAAATGAGCAGAGGCAACAAATTCTCAATGCTACTAGAAATACAGAAGTGAACATGAGGCTCACTTTCAAAATGCTGTAAGAGAGGTTTCACATAGACACTATGGAAACCCACTACTGCACAATGCCAGATAAAAAACTCAAAGTGGAAAGCAAAGAGAGACTAGATTTCAGCTAGACATACATGAACAGTAGAAGAGAGGTGTCTTCAGTTATGCTCCTGGACAAGAGCAGAGTTTCAATCGGCACTAATTACAGAATTTGTGGCACATACTTGGCCAAAAAATGGAAAGAGGAGACGGCTTCATTGTGCTAAAATGTTTATCTAACCAACCTCTGCTAATCTACCAAACCTCCTAAGACAGCTTGTTACTGCTACAAGTGAGGATTTTAGATATTTTTCTCAGAAAATACAATTCTGCTTTCCGAATGATTTCCTTTGGAGCCAATATCATAAGAGAGGAGAGACTCGTACCTACTTTGAAACTACAAGGACAATTCTACCAAAACTGATTTAGTTCCATTCCAACAAAGAGCTCTGGTTTTTGTAACTGTAGTTTGTTGAAGACAAATCCAAAATAAAATCACCATCTCCCCAAGTACAGAGTCTGACTTGATCAGGAGATGATCCATGCATAAACAGCAATACCAGAAGTGTCAGAGCCCACCTTAGAATTTCAAATTGTCAATGATGATTACAAGAGGCATTCTGGACATCATGTGCTGTTCCAATATATCTAAGTGACATGTAGTGGCTGTCATCATGAGTGGAGATCCCCATAGTAAAAGATATCATTCTGGAGTGCACAGACTACTATCATAAAAGATGAGATACACAGGTCAATGGCAAAGATGGCAATCATTTTCGAATACCATAAACCTCATTGCATGATTCAAGACAATTCATTTAACTACCTGCATCAAAATGAAACTCTTCCAACAGTTTAAAATAAACATGTTGCTAAGACAGTCTGAGAGACTATATTACATTAAAACTCATCAACAAGGGCTGAGAGAAGACTCTATATGTATTTACGAGACAACATCAATAATGGTGATGTTATTTTGAGGGCAGCTTAAAGGAAGATTACTGGTGGTCAACATTCTTTCTTAAAGTTTTACTGTTAACCTTCAATACATTCACACAACTTTAAATAGAAAGAAATTCAAGAAGAGGCCCTTCCAGGGTAATCAGACCATCAGTAGCATGATGTCACAGACAGGGTTTTCCTCTTAAACCTGGGAAAGATGATGGGTTTGATTACTAAGTACCAAATATTTGAACTGCCATGTGTCACATGTATGCCAGAGAATGGTGAATAGGAAGGAGTACTGTTGTATGCATACATCTTCAGCTGGCTAAAAAATATTATTCACTCCAATCAAATTGATTCCATTATATTAGCTGAGCTTTCAATATTGTTTAAACCCAAATAGTTCATGGTCCCTATGGTGTATCAAACAAGAATTTACCTTCTATGGAAAACAACAAATTCACCAAATTTCCAAGACTATTTAGCAAGGAAACCCAAACAGGTGTAAATATACATCCCACAGAAGAAGACCAGAGTATAGGAGCTTCCAAACTTTTGTTAGACAGCATGATATTTAAGAGCTGGATAGTTCTCTACTGCTCACTTCTGACCAAGACATCTAATGCACACATTCAATTTGGCAATTCAATAAAACCAATTACATATGTCCGCAAATATGCCAACAGACATTCTGATGCTCAAATCTACTGCAACGACTTCACCTAATTGCAGCAGGGAAAATACATCTGCAGTAATGACACTTTCTGCTTTGCCCATTCATGGAAGATACATCAGCTTTCAACAATTTAGTCTCTACTTGGAAAACAGCCAGTTTATTTTACTTCAGTAACTTTCACACAACAAATACAACATCCAAGAGAGACAACACTTAAGATATTTTTCAAGCTGTAGCAACATGATCCCTTCACATAAACATTGCTATGAAATGACAAGCAATAGTCAAAGAAAGCAAAATGTCTTTTTGAAGACAAAGCTAGCATAAGGTTTGGCACTAGCATTGGAAGAATGTATAATACACACCCCAGTCAACATGAATGCTTTCCACTATTTCTTTTTCTCCAGGAAAGGTGAGGTCGAAGTTCATTAAGATTTTCAAACAAATAGCAATATTTGCACTATCTACACAAAGGCATGCATTAAATTGGAATGCAAGAAAATGATGAACAGCAAAATACAACAGTGTCGGAAGTTACTGAATCTCAAACAGCCAAAAGTCATAAGGTTCTTTTCACACATGTGCAGCTTTTCGACATTCCTCCTGATATTCCAGTTTCCTCACATTATAAGAATGGTTCAATTTCTATTTTCTATACATGGATTTCTCCCAACATTCTCGTAGCAAATCATTTTTTCAAATCATTTTAAGAATTATCAGATTAAAAGAATATACGATAAAATATTATTTTCAATAATAGTTTGAAATGAAATACAAATGCTTTCACTTTCAATGGATTCTGTATTCTTATTCAAATTACATAAGTTACATCATTTACACAAATTATGAAATATATTCTTCACACTTAGCATACATGTGAAGCACAGCACAATGTCAACTTGGATTGACAAACAATTTCTTTTCATATCAGAAGAATAACTTTACATGATAAACCCACTAGTATTTTTATTAAACCAAATATGCACCTTGCATTCTGTTAGTATAAACATATACAATATAAATATACTCAGGCAATGCCTGTGGAAGGGATGTGGGGGTTAAAAATTTATGGTAGAGAGAAGAGAAAATTATCAAAAAACAAAAACAAACATGGTGTAAAAGAATGAATAGAAATGTAATGTAAATAGGATGAAAGAGTTAAAGAGAGGTTGATAAGAGAAATAGCTATGGGCAGCTACATGCTGAGCACTTGTGAAGAGGCTGAATAGAAAAACAGCATTACTGACATGATGAGGAGGAAACAGATAGGAGGGAGAAAGGCTGATGAGAGACGACTATGAAAGTCATGTCAACAATGGAATGGCAGAAGTGCATGTAATATGAGAGTGATGGTAGCAATGAAGATGGGTCAGGTAATGATGAAAGAGAGAGAGAAGGATTAACAGAAGAGAGAATGATGGCTAGCAATAAAGAAGGGAGATGGTGGGGAACTGATTATGGATAAATTTAATGGGTAACCCTCATTCCACAGATAACAAGAAGAGAAAAGAGAAGGAATAGAGGTTGGTGGTAAAAGGGTGCTGGATACAGACAGATCCTATAACATCACCTTACAGAAGTGGCATGATACAAGGATAGTAGAAATGGAAAGAGAAATGGATGGAGTTTAAATAAGACAATCTTTTTGAGTGGTGGGCTTCAAGGAGGCAATGATCGAGACCTTTGGACATTATGTCATGCTTGAGAATAAAACCCATCAAGCCAAGCAAAATCGCAGTCATGGCAGATACTGGTGTCATGCAAATTGACACTGGTGCCAGTGGCACATAAATGCACCCTGGTGTCATGCAAATGCCACCTGTGCCGGTGACATGTAAAAGCACCCATTACACACTTGGAGTGGGTAGGCATTAGGAAGGGCATTCAGCCATAGAAAACCATGCCAAATCAGACTGCAGCCTTCCAGCATGCCAGCCCAGTCAAACCATCCAACCCATGCCAGCATGGACAATGGACGTTAAATGATAATGATGTTGATTCAGAGCAAGAGACATAGATGTATCAAAACCACCATTTTAAGGGAGGTTTGGCCATGCTTACTTGAGTGGATGAGTTTTCTCCAACACAACATATCACCAGTCATCATCTCCCTCTTGATGTCAGTCTTAATCACTTCAGCCTATATTTAGCTAGGCCTCCAATTTCCTCAGGTCTCATCCACTTCAAATGCTCAGCACATCTTTATATAACTGACATCCCCTATACACATAACATGCCAACTTAAGAGTATTTTCTCCCTTGTACACTACATCTAATTCTTTTTTCTGGTTTTTCTTTCGGCTCATTTGTCCTCCATCTTTCATGCATAAAAACATTACATACTCAGCTGAGCAAACTTGCTTCACTTCTTTATAACCTTCACACATCTCAAAAATTCAAGGCCCAGACTTCACTCCCATGCACCTTCACATTTTGTACACAAGCATCATCTAATCTACTCTTCACCCTGATAAATTCATTGTTGTTAGTTGAGATAATAGCTCCCTGAACTGTTCCTATCTCATTCTTACACTGGCTACCATGCTTTCAGAAAACCCACATCTACTGCTAATTAAGTTACCTAGGTAGCATAAGCTATTAACTTCTATAGAAGTAGTTGATAGCTTCTCTTACAAGGAGCATCTCGTCTTCTTTCCTACACATCAAAACTTGAGTATTAAACAAGTTTATTTTATGGTATCTCAATTCCAGGTTCTGTTTCTATACCTGAAATTTCTTCTTTAAATCTACTACAAATTCAACTTAAGAACTAGGTTATCGGCATACACAAGCTCCCACAAACAGCTAGTCTTAAAGCTACTCTGCATGGCCATGCAGATTATATTGAACGGAACGGGATTGAGAAATGAACCTATGCAAGTGAAATTCCTCACAGATTGCATTAACTTTTACATTGATGACTTCATGCCTGTGCATGATCTGCACAGCTTTCACAGTTCACTCACTTACCCCGCTGAGGTTCCTTAGTAAGCACCAGACTACAGAGCATGGTACTCTGTCAACAAACTTTTCTATTTCAAAAAAAAAAAGCTAGGTACTATGTCTTACTCATTGCTAAGTATTTCTATAGATGTCTCACTACGAAGAGACTATTGGTGATACTTCCATATGTCCATCACTTTGATAGCTCTATAGTTCTTTCCCTCTGTCCTACTTAAATGAGAATGCACATGACTAAGCATTTCAGCAATTATCTCCTGAGGTCCAGCTGTTTTCCCTGCTTTCATATTCCTTAGTCATAATATATAAAATAATGTGAAGAATATTCTAGTGTTTAGAAGTGTTCTTAGCTGGTATCCATTACAAATCCTCTCAGCTCTAGCTATCACTGCAGTTAAGAAGAACAACTGAGAATATAAAGCTGCTAAAAGGAGAGTTGAATACAACAGGACAACAGCAATTGGGATGAAAACATCAATCCTCAAGTCAGGTAACATAATACTAAACTTAAGGTAAAAAGTGGTGGAGAATACATTGAAAATCTACTGTACTGAAAGTCAATACATTGGCTAGAAAACCTTTATCTATATGTGTGATGTTAAGACATAACTATCCCCCATTTGTCACCTTTACATTAAGAACATAGTCAAATTTATTTATGTAGTTCATTATATTAGATTTGTAATCAAATTTTGTCCACCAAAATTTCAAAACCTTCCACGTCTTATCGCCTGAATGGAGCAACTGTAATAGAAATTGTTATTACTGCTATGTTTTTGATTTTTTTTTCCTTTCTTTAATGTAGTAAGCAAGAAAAAGAATGTTCATATATATAGTTCTTATAAAGTATTCCAGGACTTCCTATTTTCTGATCATTGCCAATAGATTTCTATCATCATCATTTTATGTCCATTCTTCTAATGCAAGTACAGGTTGCATGAATCACAGAATGTTTTGTCACATGTTACTCTTGTCATCTGAGACACAACAACAGGGAAAAACTACCAACAGGTAATGTTATGTATGCCATGTTTTAGACATCAACTACTTAAAGCATAGAGAGAGTACATTTTATAGTGCCAATGATACTTTATAGCGGTTTAGGGTGCTATTCTTTTACCATGTCTTGTAGAAACTCCCAATTATCCATTAAGCTATAAATCTCTATTTCTTCTTCCTTTTAGTTACATGTGCCAGTTAGAATTTCTCTGAACCTACAACTGGTTGAGTGCTCTTTCAGCTCTTTCATGTGTAAGTGAACTTAGACACAATTGTTTAGTATTTTCATGACTTATTAAGATATGAACTAATGACCTAAAGGCCATTAATTTAGCATTCCATCATCACATTTTATTTTATTTATAGAGAAGACACTTTGTTCACTATGCATCACTAATCTTATGAAACAATATTCCATTCCTCGGTTTGATTAGTATTTAATGTATAAGAAATAGAACAATAAAAAGTACCTGTTCCAGCTTCTGTTTAAATACCCAGAGTAACTTCAGTCATGCTCATATAGAATAGTAGATTGTCTTTTGCTTCTGGATTCATCTAGTTCTTACTATGGTGAGTGGTGGTATGTTCTTCACCAGAAGAATTCATAACCAACTGACTACTCCATTTTCTGATGGGTATGGAGTCTTGCCTGTGAGTTCACCTGATTGGTATATAACCAAGTGGCTGGCTGGCTTTCTAATGTTCATCTTGCAAGTGGTTGGGTTGGGTCATTTGCATAACAGAATTTCAGAAGCCTTGATCCTTCTTTATTTCTTGTACCATATCTGTAGCCTCAAACATCAGAGCAGCCATCATATTGTTGCCCAAAATGTCCATTAAATCTGGTAACCATGATAACAAGATTGCCATCATATGTAATCAAGCCCTGATTATGGAGCATAAGCAGAGATATATGTCATGGTCATGTTGTCTATGAATAGCCTAAACTTAATTATTCTATCACACACTCTGATATCCTCAATAACTTTATCTATCCATTTCTCTATTAACATGTCTTCTCCACATACCCCCATTGCTGTTGCCAGCCAAAACCATGTTTTAATTATCTACTATTCTATATGAGCATGATTAAAGTTACTCTGGATATTTAAACAGAAGCTGGAGCAAGTACTTTTAATTGTTCTATTTCTTTTACATTAAATACTAATCAAACCGAGGAATGGAATATTGTTTCATAAGATTAGTGATGAATAGTGAACAAAGTGTCTTCTCTATAAATAAAATAAAATGTGATGATGAAATGCTAAATTAATGGCCTTTAGGTCATTAGTTCATATCTTAATAAGTCATGAAAATACTAAACAATTGTGTCTAAGTTCACTTATGCATGAGCTCAAATATCAAACATCTTTAATGACTGGTATACTACTAACAATATTTTCTGAACATGGTATGAATGTAGACAACCATTAAAAAAATTCCATAAGGTGGTTATTCTATTATGAATTTAATGCTAAGATTTTAGCCCATTAGCATTCAAATTACAGTGTCAAAATGCAATGCACAGTTTTCAATTAATTGTACATCATCTTACAACCTCGAGATTTTGACAATGTGATTATTTATAGGATAGGTGTAGGCGGCCAGATCTGGCCAGTTTGTACATGAAACAAGTAGAATATTTTGGCTGGATCTGGCCAGTTTAAATACCAATGGGTAATGTAAGTGATATTACATAATATAAGCACCGACATGAAACAAGTCCACTGAAAGTCCAGTCACATACCTATCGCTTCCTGGTTGACTATGCTACCAATTACAAAACACAATACCAACCATTCTATCCCACTGCCTCAAATTAAATATGAAAATTTAATTCTGTTATTTAAAGTATTTAGAGGAGATAAAATATCATCATCATGATGGCTTGACAAGGCTGGCACACTGGAAAGGCAGCACCAGACTCTAGTCTCATTTGGCATGGTTTTCTATGGCTGGATGCCATTCCTAACACCAACCACTCCAAGAGTATAATGGATGCTTTTATGTGCCACCAGCACTGTTGCCATTTGCATGACACTGTAGTGTAATTAGTAAAGCAGTTGCTGGACAAGCATTAGTTTGAATAGAAAGTTGTGGGAGTGCTATCCCAAAGCAGTACTTACAAAGTTCTTACAACGATGATATAATTTTAGCTATAAAGGTACCATTATAAATGAATTAGTTTCCCAGGGAAACCAGCAATAGGTGGTATGCAAAACTGTCACAAATGTAAATGAAACTCAAGTAGGTGAATGTCAAAATAACCAATGTATCCTTTGAATAGCAATCTTAACTTTACTTTTCTCAAAATTTCCAAAATGGAAAGAGTTGGATATCTAGCAGCAGTAATTCGGCTAAGGAAGATCCAAAATACTCTCCCTTTCCCTAAGCCTTTAACTCCTTATGGAGTGCTGTTGTGGTATATGACATATCTAGGCATCTAAAGCTAGTGGAGCCCATCCCTCTGCAATATCTGACCAAAGCCAATTGTTCCAGAAAGAAAAAAAAAATAGAGAGATGAATTGATACAAACTAAGTTGGTACTTTATATATTTACTCCAAAGGGATGAAAAGCAAAATTGACCATGACAGGATTTGAATTCCAGTATTCATTCCTCTAACAAATTTGCCATCGATAAAACGTCCTTAGAATAATTACAAAAGAACATCCAACAAACTACCAAAGGATTTGCTATGCAATTATATTTGTGCAATCTTGTAAAAAAAATTGCTACTTTTGAGAACACCCTAGTTCATGCCTTTATCAAATTAATTCTACAAAGTTTTGAAGGAAATGGCTACACTAATTTCATACTACAATCCCAAAACTACTGCATATTATATGTAGCGTAAAAATATGAATTAGAGAAAGGAGAGAAATCCTAGCTCAGATAATTGCATTATAAAATGTGATAGTAAATGCCATTTTTGTGTACTTTATATCATTAAATTGTTTCTTGGGGTTTTTTAAAACTCTTTTTACTTTTTCCACTCGTTGAACTGCGGTAATGCTGGTGCACTGCATTGAAAGGTTTTCATTGAACAAACAGAAGCCCTGCACTTATTTTTTTTTTTAATTTGATACTTATTCTTTCAGATTCTATTGGCAGACCGCTAAGTTATGTAAACACTTTTTGTCAAACGGTGGAGCGAACCAATACATACACATGACGGGCTTCCACAGTTTTCGTCTATCAAATTCTCTCACAAAGTACTGGTCGCTCCAGGACTAAAAAAAGAAGGCACCTGCAGCACAATGTTTGTTCATCTTATGGTAGTTGGTCAGAATTTTGGCTTACCTTCGTTTTGAGCATCGAGGTTTAAGAAGTGGTGTAAACTGTTCTCAAAACAGAAGGATCGCCGTAATTTTAAAGGAAAATTTACAGAGAAAAGTTTAAGATTTCTATCCTCCATACAATTTATGTTCATCACATAGAATTCTTCTCGTGTTTATGTTTAGAATTCTAGTCTTTGGTCCACGTTTTAAAATTAGTGACTAAAAATACTCAAGTTTACTAAATTTCGAACTTTAAGATCAGGTAGTTGGGATTAGAAAGGTCAACTAACACCAAAAACACTTGATGCTTGAACACGCGTAAATGCGTGTTTGTTTGTGTGTATATATATATATATATATATATATATATATATGTGTGTACATATATATGCATATACTCATATATTGTTTATATATATATATATATATATATATATATATATATATGTGTGTGTACATATATATGCATATACTCATATATTGTTTATATATATATATATATATATATATATATATATACATATATATGTACATATATATGCATATACTCATATATTGTTTATATATATATATATATATATATATATATATACATATATATGTACATATATATGCATATACTCATATATTGTTTATATATATATATATATATATATATATATACATATATATGTACATATATATGCATATACTCATATATTGTTTTTATATATATATATATATATATATATATATATATCATCATCATCATCGTTTAACGTCCGCTTTCCATGCTAGCATGGGTTGGACGATTTGACTGAGGACTGGTGAAACCGGATGGCAACACCAGGCTCCAGTCTGATTTGGCAGAGTTTCTACAGCTGGATGCCCTTCCTAACGCCAACCACTCAGAGAGTGTAGTGGGTGCTTTTACGTGTCACCCGCACGAAAACGGCTACGCTCGAAATGGTGTCTTTTATGTGCCACCCGCACAAGCCAGTCCAGGGGCACTGGCAACGATCTTGCTCGAAAATCCTACAGGAGCCAGTCAGGCGGTACTGGCAACGGCCACGCTCAAAATGGTGCATCTCATGTGCCACCCGCACAAGAACCAGTCCAGGGGCACTGGCAACGATCTTACTTGGCTTGCCGGGTCTTCTCACGTACAGCCCATTTCCAAAGGTCTCGGTCCGTAGTCATCGCCTCGGTGAGGCCCAATGTACGAAGGTCTTGCCTCACCACCTCAGCCCAGGTCTTCCTGGGCCTACCTCTTCCACGGGTTCCCTCAACTGTTAGGGTGTGGCACTTTTTCACGCAGCTATCCTCCTCCATTCTCACCACATGTCCATACCAGCGCAATCGTCTCTCTTGCACGCCACAACTGATGCTTCTAATGTTCAGCTTTTCTCTCAAGATACTTACACTCTGACGGGTATTCACATTGACATTACACATCCAACGGAGCATACTGGCTTCATTCCTTGCGAGCTTACGTATGTCCTCAGCAGTTACAGCCCATGTTTCACTGCCATGTAGCATGGTTGTTCGTACGCATGCGTCATACAGTCTGCCTTTTACTCTGAGTGAGAGTCCCTTTGTCGCCAGCAGGGGTAAGAGCTCTCTAAACTTTGCCCAGGCTATTCTTATTCTAGCAGCTACACTTTCAGCGCACCCACCCCCACTACTAACTTGGTCGCCCAGATAGCGGAAGCTATCGACTACCTCTAGTTTTTCACCCTGGAATGAGATAGAAGTTGTTTCCTGTTTGTTTGCAGTCTTTATTGCACCTGAACATCTGCCACAAACAAAAACTAACTTGCTAGTTAACCTGCCTTTGATGTTGCTGCACCTCTTATGTGTCCATAGCTTGCACCGGGTACATCTTATAGAGTTACTACCTACTCCTTTTCTACATACTGAGCAGGGCCATCTACCTGAAGGGGTTTGTGTTTTATCTACCTTCCTACTTATTAGGATTTTGGTTTTAGCTAGGTTGACTCTAAGGCCCTTCAATTCTAGACCTTGCTTCCACACCTGAAACTTCTCCTCTAGTTCTGATAGCGACTCCGCAATTAGGGCAAGGTCATCAGCATAGAGGAGCTCCCAGGGGCAACCTGTCTTGAACTCCTCTGTGATTGCCTGGAGGACTATGGTAAATAATAGGGGGCTGAGGACGGAACCTTGGTGGACCCCTACCTCTACCCGGAATTCATTGTATATATATATATATACATACACACACACACACACACACACATATACGCATACATACACTCACATATATGTATATACACATACATACACACCCTCGCATATATGTATGTACACATACATGCACACCCACATACACCCATATATATGTATATATATATATACATATATATGCATATACTCATATATTGTTTATATATATATATATATATATATATATATGTACATATATATGCATATACTCAGATATTGTTTAGATATATATATATATATATATATATATATATATATATATATATGTACATATATATGCATATACTCAGATATTGTTTAGATATATATATATATATATATATATATATATATATATATATATACATATATATGCATATACTCATATATTGTTTATATATATATATATATATATATATATATATATATATAGGTGTATGTGGGTGTGCATGTATGTGTACATACATATATGCGAGGGTGTGTATGTATGTGTATATACATATATGTGAGTGTATGTATGCGTATATATGTGTGTGTGTGTGTGTGTATGCATATACATATATGTGGGTGGATATATATACACACACACACAATCATGCATATATATATATGTATACACAACTGCATGTTTAGTTAGCAAAGAGGATTGTTACATTCGTAGATTCGATAACTCTCCAATAAAATGAAAATGTCTACAGAAAAAATACAACTTGCAGTGAGTCCAACCTACGGCAATATTAAACAAAACAAAAATTACAAAACCCCGCAGCTAAATGCATCTAAAGCCAAAAAATAGCAGGGTAAAACCCGGTATTTTTCTTAGAAGCAATGCAGTCTGATTTACAAATATAGAATAGTAAATAACCAACATGAATGACAACTAATGAAATTCGAACGAGAAGAATTATATTTACATATTTCCTTCTATTTAGATACAAGAAAGTACATTAAAAAAGAACATTGTGAACAACAAAGTAACAAAATCTGTTACAAATAACATAAATATTAATGTAAAGGATATGGAAAAATATTGCATAAGAAATTGGCAAGTATCAACGTTACTTCAAAAGCTAAGTTATAAACCAAGGATAAAAAGTATTTGTTCAATACGGTTCATTAAATAGTTAAACACGGTTCATTATCAAATTGTAATACAAACAATATGTTGCGAAACAAACAATAAATAATATCATAAATAGATGTGATTTTATTCACATTATAAACACTATGTTAACGAAAGAAATGTTTAATGAGAGTTATGGAGCTAACAAAGTCGTTTCTGACCTACAAAATTATATTGTCTACAATTACCTTTATATATCTCATCACCATTTGTAACTTATACATATTTACTTTTATGAAATTTATGAAAACATGAAAACAGCAATCGCGTACATTTTGAAGATTTTAATGAATCGTAAATAGCCTAATCTGAAAGGTTAAAAGCAGAAATGGGGCAAATAATAGAGTACAAACATTATTGTTAAGAAAAGGTATATATTGAATTTCATATACAGTAGTGTCACTCACTGTCAAAGGATTATTAAATGTGATATTAGTGATTATAAAGCTGTTTAATTAAAGTAATTGCTTACGTACCTGCCTGGTTCTCACCGTCCTCCATCTTGAACGTTTGTGATGTAAGAAACCGAAATGATGTCGTAAAATTATTTCTGTGAAAATTATTGGAAATAAAAATAAAATATTCTTTTATAAATGTTCGTCTATCGTTAATATGAATATTATTGGTTACGCTATAACCATTAATTGTAAATTATTGGTTAAAAAAGAAAACAGTATATTTTGCAGCATTCTTATTTTTCTTCTCTATCTCAATAACCTGACGCTTGACAACTTGTCATTGGAGGCTCTTGTAAAGAAGAGAAATATTTATATTCCTTCGAAAGAGATCATGTTTTCATCCTTAAAAATAAAAAGGGTTTTTTTTTTTCCAAAAACAAGTGTATAGAGTTTACCTCATGCAACAGAAATATACTTCAGAGAATTTTTTTTTTTTTTTTTTTTTCTGATATATAAGAACAGAAGCTTCGAAGATATTTTGCCCGATATATCTTCCTCACATTCTTCACTTATTCCCTAAATTTGTATGCTTTTTTCCGGATAATCAGGCGTTGTTGAACTTTATTCAGTTCAACATGTTTTCTAATATTGATACAAGTCCACAAATTTTTGTGAGTACATTATCAATAACATCGCCCTCTGTTCGGTACAAGACTGGTATTTTTCATTCTTTTTTTTTTTTTTTTTGCTTCTTATTAATAACCACAGAGGAAAAAAAATAAAAGTTAGTGATAACAAATTAATGCAGAATTTATTAAAAAGCTGAACCGTGGCGGATTTAACCCCGAATGTAAAGGGACATAACTAAATAGTACAAACCATTTTATTATGCTTCATACATTGTCACTAACCGACGAAATAACAATTGTTTCTTATTTAGATACAAGACAAGCAATATTAAGAAGAGGGTGTTATTCGATACCATTGACTCCAGTAGTTGACTGGTACTTAATTTTATCGACCCTTCGGAAATAACAGGCAAGCTGTCCTCGACAAGATTTGAACTCAGAACGTAAGGAGTCGGAAACCGACCAAGTAATAATGATAACGAGTTGTTACTTGGGCATGTGGTTTACAGCAGAATCTGTTGACTACGCTGTGTAAGGATCTGGTCTGAGTTAGAGTAAGGATTAATTAGAGCTTAGGATTAATGTTTACAACTTGACCCGGAAACAAAAATAAGCAAAAAATAGTGCAATGGGTGAAAAAAATCTGTAGGAAACGAATATGAAAAAAAAAGTGCGCGCAAAGCAATGGGAGGGTGAGGAGAGGACCTCGGAAAATTCACAAGATCCGAGTTTTTCCCTCATAACTTTTAGGAAAATGGGGTTTTTCAATGAAACTTTACATAAATACCTTTCAAACGGCATACATTACGATTATAAAGAAATTTGTGGGTAAAATCTTTTCCAAAGAGGTGGGGGAAGAACCTCGGAAAATTCACAAGATCCGATTGTTTCCCTTGTAACTTTTAGGAAAATGGGGGGGGTTCCATGAAATTTTATAGAAATCCTTTCAAACGGCATACATTACGATTATAAAGTAATTTGTGGGGAAAATCTTGCGGTCTTTTCGGACTTTCGGAAAATTCACAAGATCCGAATTTTTCCTCGTTGCATTCTGAAATCACACTAGGTAGTGTTTATTTCTACCCACTTTCAATAATTTTTAATGTTTTGGTTTCAATATTGCTTCATTTTATCGTGAATTATTTTTATGCCTTTTTAACCCTTCCGTAGTTATTCTCATTCACTCGTTATTACTTTCTCTCTCTCTCTATATATATCTATATATATAGATAGAGAGAGAGACAGATACATATATTATATATTTATATATATATATATACATATATTACATACATACATCTATATACATACATATATATATATATACACACACATATATACACACATATATATATACACACACATATATACACACATATATATATACACACACATATATATACGCATATATACGCACACATATATGTACACATATATGCACACATATATATACACATGTACATGCGTGCATGCACACATGCACACACATACATACACACACACACACACACACATATATATATATATATATATACACACAGACACGTTAAATTTTTACAAGTGCACCTTTACCTTAACTAGGAATCCGAAGAAATCATTTTTAAAAAATGCACTTTTGAAGGTGAGGTGCGTAACTGCATCAGCTCCCTTTCTTGACACATATTTTAAGATGACATTTTGCAGAAATACGTTTCTAGAGTGTGGATTACATTAGATTGAAGAATCAAAGAAGTTTGAAAAGAATAATAAACGAATGCTGAAATTATAAAAATTAGTGGTAACGATGTCTGGACAAAAAAAACATGTTAGTGTTTGTGTGAAACAAGTCAAAGTGTATTGAAACAAAATATCTTTCATATACCTGCTAAAATTACTGTATATATAGATCCCAAGATTTTCCCCACAAATTTCTTTATAATCATAATGTATGCTGTTTGAAAGGTACTTATATAAAATTTCATTGAAAGAAAACCCCATTTTTCTAAAAGTTATGAGGGAAAAACTCGGATCTTGTGAATTTTATGAGGTTCTCTCTCCACCCCCTTGGAAAAAATTTTCCCCACAAATTTCTTTATAATCGTAACCTATGCCATTTAAAAGGTATTTATATAAAATTTCATTGAAAAAAAACCTATTTTCCTAAAAGTTATGAGGGAAAAACTCGGATCTTGTGAATTTCCAAGGTCTTCTCCCCACTTTCCCGATGCTTTGTGCGCATTTTTTTAAATATATTCATTTCCTACACATTTTCTACACCCATTGCACTATTTTTCTTGCTTTTCATTTCCAGGTCAAGTTGTAAACATTAACCAAGCTTAGCGTTAAGGTTAGAGTTTAGGGTTGAGATTTAGGATTAGGGTTTAGTGTTTAGAGTTAGAGTTAGACTGCATGTTAAAGTGTAAATGGCCAGGGAGTCAATCACAAACTAAAGTGTAAATAACCAGGTAGACCACATGCTAAAGGAGCACCAGTAACAATTTTTTTGCGGGCCACAAAGGTAACAAATACACAAGCATAGGCAAAAATCTGGACATCATCATCATCATCACCATTTTCATCATTTAACGCCTACTTTCCATGCTGGCATGGGTTGGAGAGTTTGATAGGGGATGGGCAGGCAGGAGTCTACACCAGACTTCTGTCTGTTTTGACAGGGTTTTTACAGCTGGATGCCCTTCATAACACCAACCACCCAGCAGATTGGACTGAATGCTTTTTTACATATTACAAGCACAGGCAAGGTCAGTTTTGGCAAGTTTTTAAAATTGGATGCCCTTCCAAATGCCAACCCCTTTACAGTATGGACTGGATGTGGTTGACATTAGGGAAGGCATCCAGCCATAGAAACTACACCAAATCAAACTGGACCCTAGTGCAGCTCTCCAGCTTGCCAGCTCTGGTCAAACTGTCCAACTCATGCCAGTATGGACAATGATCAATCAATGGTAATGATGATGATAATATATATATATATATATATATATATGTATGGAAATGGGCTGTGCGTGAGAAGACCCGGCAAGCCAAGTAGGATCGTTGCCAGTGCCCCTGGACTGGTTCTTGTGCGGTTGGCACATGAGATGCACCATTTTGAGCGTGGCCGTTGCCAGTACCGCCTGACTGGCTCCTGTAGGATTTTCGAGCGAGATCGTTGCCAGTGCCCCTGGACTGGCTTGTGCGGGTGGCACATAAAAGACACCATTTCGAGCGTGGCCGTTTTCGTGCGGGTGACACGTAAAAGCACCCACTACACTCTCTGAGTGGTTGGCGTTAGGAAGGGCATCCAGCTGTAGAAACTCTGCCAAATCAGACTGGAGCCTGGTGTTGCCATCCGGTTTCACCAGTCCTCAGTCAAATCGTCCAACCCATGCTAGCATGGAAAGCGGACGTTAAACGATGATGATGATGATGATGAGAGAGAGAGAGAGAGAGAGAAAGAGAGAGAAGGAGAGGTTATGAGCGGTAGTGGTGTCGATGAGACCCAGAGGTGTCAGATAATGCAGAGTAAGTGCTATGGTTAGACCATAGTTAAGCTCCAGGTTCGGTGATTATGCGAATAAGGGGTCCAACGTAGGTCATATATCAGCGTGTGTATATAAAGATTTATTTTTTGTAATGAGATAAAAAAAACCAAGGCTGTGAAGATTTTTGAACATTTATAAATAGATGGTCTTACAGCTGTTTCCAGGATATTTACTATATCCCTTCATCGGAGACGGTGTGAGAGGATGGTTAAGCAATAGTTAATTTAGATAAGATTCGAAATAGAGAGTGATGTGGAGGAACGAAAATAGATGTGAGATATGCAAGATGTGAGATAAGTACAAAGTCAATTTAGACACAGGAAATAATCAAGGCTTTCATTATTCAAAGAGCTCTGGTTAAGATATTTGTTTATCAGAAAATAAAACTTCAAAATAATTTTGATTTGATAAATATTGTTTAAGAAATTTTCATAAATATTCTCGAAGTATATCAGAGAAAAACTTTATAATCATTTATTTTTAATGAAAACAATAGAATAGTTTTAGAGAGGAAGAAAGAAAGAAAGAAAGAAAGAAATAAAGAAAGAAAGGAAGAAAGGAAGGAAGGAAGAAAGAGAAATGTGCTGCAGTAAATAAAGATTAGTTTATGAAAACAATTGAACAGAGAGAAGGGGAGAAGTGAAGAGAGGAGGAGGGGTAGGAGGAAGAAGGGAAGAGGAGAGAGAGAGAGACACACACACACACAAAACACACAACACACACACACACAAGCAGGCAAGCAGACAGGCAAAAACATTGTCACTGAATAAAAATTGTAATAACTGAAAAGAGTGGTAGAGACTGAGCAAGAGAAAGAGAGAGAGAGAGAGAGAGAGAGACTGACAGCAGACAGACAGGCAAGCAGGCAGGCAAGCAGGTAGACAGACAGTGACACACAGTTTATAAAAATTTGTTTGTGCTTGAAGCACATACTAAAATCTTCAAGTCAAAGAAAGTGAGAAGTAAAACATATATGCAAAGCTACACAACTGTTTTCTCTGACTGAACATTCACATACCTCATCTTCAACTTTAGCTGCTCATTATGGATGGGGATACAACATTACTAAAACACACAAAAGAAAAAAGAGATGGCTTTCATTGGTTCCAATGGACAACCATAACAAAACAAGCATCTGTTAGACAAGTTCTATTTTGTTTCAGGTCTTAGAAAAATTTTCAAACAAGCTGTGGTTATATGAAAATTTATCCTAATGACTGGATGAGTATAGAGGACGAATCAAAAATAGTTGATGAATACAGAGGACAAATCAAAAATGGATATTAAAATGAAAATAGGGAGTAAAGTTTAAAACTAGAAAGTGTTGAATATGAATAAATGAATAAAAAAGAAATTTCGTTTGTTAGGACCCTTGGAGGAGGTGCCTGATGATTCTACCCTCATTGCTTTTACAGGAATAGTGGGTGGAGAAGATGAGCAGAAAAAGAATCAAAAAATACAAGAGAAATAATCTGTACAATTAATGTGTCAGTTTGAGTCACTGACACTGATATTGTCTGCAGAAAGAAAATTCCATAGTGCAACTGTGAGCAGAGCAAAGTATTACCATTAATTTAGCAATTTTAACTTACATGTGCGCGCGCGCACACACACACACACACACAAACACA
>NC_142928.1:63497191-63514691 GCF_046866305.1 Octopus bimaculoides
CTGCTATTTCTAGTAGGTTGAACGAATACATCGAGGCTTACTTGATTTGTAAAAGCGGAAGCTAAATCTTTCTCAGAATATGGTCTTAAAGAAAAGAAGATCGTATTGGATGAAGTAGTCTGAAACATACAATGAAGAGGATACTCAAAGGTAGAACATCTTTGATCACAGGCTGGCTTAAGCAAGGCTGAGCTGGAACAAAATAGCAGCATCAATTACTTCAATGATGGTTAATTGCATGGTAAGCAGCTTTGAATAGTAAAATGATATCGTCTATGATATTGGCAATTAAGTAGCCACAATGATACTAAAGGGCCAGATTTTGTCAATATTATAGTATCTTCAAGCTGGCAGAATTGCTAACATGTTGGAGAAAAGGCTTAGCAGCATTTCTTCTTATCTCTTTATGTTTTAGAATCAAATTCTGTCACGGTCAACTTTGCCTTTCATCTCTTTGGGGGTTGATAAAATAAAGTACCAGACAAGTACAGGAACCAATGTAATTGGCTTACCTCATCCTCCAAAATTGCTGGCTTTATGCCAAAATTTGAAACAGCACCATCATCGTCATCGTCGTCGTTGTCGTCATCGTCATCATTTTAACATCCACATTTCTATGCTTGTATGGAGTTTGGACAGAGTTTATTCAGGAAGATTTTCTACTGCTGCCAAACATACATACATACATCCATCCATCCATCCATTCATATATGGCAATCTTTTTTCAATTTCCAACTTTTCTTTTATCCTTTTACTTGTTTCAGTCATTTGACTGCGGCCATGCTAGAGCACCATCTTTAGTCAAACAAATCAATCCAAAGACTTGTTCTTCACAAGCCTAGTACTTATTCTATTGGTCTCTTTTACCAAACTACTAAGTTTCGGGGATGTAAACACACTAACATTGGTTGTCAAGCAATGGTAAGGAGGACAAACACAGACACACAAATATAAACATTGGGGGGGGGGGGGCTTCTTCCAACTTCCTTCTGCCAAATTCATTCACAAGGCTTTCATCAGCTTGAGGCTATAATAGAAAATACTTGCTCAAGGTGTCACACAGTGGGACTGAACCTGGAACCATGTGGTTGGGAAACAAGCTTCTTACCACACAGCCACTCCTGCACCTATGAATATAAAAACAATAAAAATCAAAACAGTAAAACATCTCTGAAGAGACTACAAGGTCATTTTGTGAAATTGTAACCGTCTAAATAGTACCCTGTAGCTTAGTGGTTAGGGCATTAAACTCATGATCATTAGATTGTGGTTTCAATTCCTGAACTAGATGATGCCCTACATTTTGGAGCAAAACCATTTTTAGCTGCTCCAATCTACTTAGTGGACAAGAATAAGTAATCCTGCATCAGACCAACATCCTGTCCAGTCAGCAATATATGGCTTACAAAATCTGGGAAACTGGCTTATGAACCCATGGCTCGGGGAGGACCCTTGTTACTTTGATCCATATTACAACAAGGACACTTTCTTCAGTAATCTGAGCATTGTTTAAGTAATTTGATACCAGTCAAATTACTTAATTCAATTCAATTCAAGTTACCAATTGATACCAATTCAAGTAGATGCATTGTTTAGTTTGAGAGTAAGTTTGTGTGTGTGTGTGTGTGTGTGCATGCACGTGTGTGTGTTGTGTGTGTATGCATGTATTTATGTGTGTAATGTGATACTTGAAACTATTAGCTTACTTTCAAAGTGAATGTATATATAGATATTATTACATTCATTGCCAGATGATGTTTGATATCATCACATGACAAGTTACATGACAATTAAAGTGTTTTATCAAAATATCAAGGAAATTTGTTTTTTCTTATTTCATTGATTCACTATTCAGTGTAGAAATTATTGATATTTTCACTGTTGTTTCATATACAAGAATCTCTTCTTAATTCTTTTATTCTTTTACATGTTTCAGTCATTTGACTGCGGCCATGTTGGAGCACCACCTCAAAGCGTTCTAGTTGAAGAAATCGACCCCAGAACTTATTCTTTGTACTAATTACTAATTCTATTGGTCACTTTTGCCAAACTGCTAAGTTACGGGGATGTAAGCACTCCAACATCAGTTGTCAAGTGATGGTGGGGGAGAAACACAGACACAAAGACACGCACACACATCATCATCATCATTATCATTATCAACATCATCATTTAATGTCCTTTGTCCATGATGGCATAGGTTGGACGGTATGACCAGGGCTGGCAAGTTGGGAGGCTGCATCAGACTCCAGTCTGTTTTAGCATGGTTTCCACAGCTGGGTGCCCTTCCTAATTCCAACCACTCTGAGAGTGTAATGGGTGCTTTTACATACCAACAGCACAGGTGCCATTTGGGTGACACTGGTATCTGCAATGACTGTGATTTTACTTGGCCTGATGGGTCTTCTTCTCAAGCACTGCTTAATGCAAAATAGACTTGGTCATTGTCTCTATTAGGTCCAACACTCGAAACATGGTATAATGCCAAATGGTATCAGTCCTTGCCTCTGTGAGGCCCAATGTTCAAGAGGTGCTTTTACATGCCACTAGCACAGGTGCCATTTGTGTGACACTGGTATCTGCTATGACTGCGATTTTACATAAATATATATATATATATATATATATATATATATATATGTATATACGATGGGCTTGTTTCAGTTTCCATCTACCAAATCCATTCACAGGGCTTTGGTCATCCTGAGGCTATAGTAGAAGACACTTGCCCAAGGTGCCACGCAGTGGGACTAAACCCAGAACCATGTGGTTGGTAAACCACTCCTGTACCTATGTATGTATTTCCCTTTCAAGTCCTATAGGATATCATTTTCCATTAGTGTTATTTCTATACATGTCTTGTCTTAAAGCTGTCCCATAACCATAAGGCCTTTATTTGTAAGTGTATATTTATGTTTGTATCAACTATGTGTGTCAGTTGTTTGTTAACATCACCATCGTTTACATTTGCTCACTTATTCCTAGCAGCTTATTGCTGTCTACAACACAATAATGTTAAAAGGTGTGGAACTGTTATGATTTTTAGACAATAACTGGTGAAGGAAGTGCATGTCCACATCTTGTGTGCGAATTTTCAATGTTTTGCTTTATTGTCCTGTGCAATTTTTTTAATATACATACTTTCTCTCTCTCTCTCTATCTCTCTCTCTCTCTCTCTCTCACACACACACACACACACATACACACACACACACACACACGCACACACACACACAAACATACATACATTTATACATGCATACCTGCATACATACATACATACATACATACATACATACATGCATCAGGGATGTGCCATCTGGGTAGGCAAGGTAGGCAATGCCTACCTTGAATAAAATAAATCAGTAACAATATTTTCCTTTCCTGGCAAAATATGCACCTAATTCAATAAAATTATGAAGTTTACTCTGACTACTATGCATGAAATGCAAAATATTTTATATTTTTGTAGATTAGGTAGGCATAATTCTTCCCTGCTTTTCAATCTCAGTATTTAAGCTACACATAATCTGCTGTAGTACACGCGCGACATAGATTCCTACTACATGTCCTTTACATGCTATAAAGGCAGATGTAAATTTGCCTACAACTCAGTAATGCACCTGTGTTTTGCTTATTTTTGTGTGTTTTACTATATAAAGGTTACCAACTGCCTACTTTGAGTACTTACTGACGGCATGTGCCTGATATATATATATATATATATATATAACTGGAAAATATTTAGCAAATAACTGGTTTTATTAATTGTCTATTGCTCCATTATAGGATAAGTATTTTTAATTCTCTATGCATGAGGACCTGGACTACATATCCTGTTGTTTACTGATTGGGTGGGTACCTGTGCATTATTTCTGCATATGTTTACCTATGTACACACATATATGCTATATCTATTCTACATTGTACATGTATAATTATGTGTGTGTGTATATATATATATATGAGATTGTAGAGACACTTGAATGGAAACGTGTTGATGTATGCTGCACACAAGCAATAAGGTGGAGGAGAGCTTCAGCTAGGGTCCTCACAGGCAAGGCACATAGGTATAAAATCTTCTGGGAATAACAAGGTAAAAGTTTTTATTTTTAATTCCCTTTGAAATTGCTCTTAAATGTGGTTTTGGTCATTTTGACTGCTTCTTGTGTAAAGCTGCCTTCTCTTGTGTTTAAATGTACACTATTTTACATTATATATATATATATATATATATATATATATATATATATATATATATATATATATTTCGTTTTTGGATTTGGTTTGCAAGATTTTTTATGTGATTTCGTGTGTTGAAGCATATTCTATTGTGTCTGGGGAGAGTCAATTTCTTATTGTGCCTTAAAATTTAACACACTCACCGTTAAAATTTCCACTTATTTCTTATTTTTATTTTCCTAAAATTTTCGTTGTGTCTTGCAATCTTTTCAATGGTCTTGACTCTTGAAAAGGTTGCAAGATGCAACGAAAATTTTAGGAAAATAAAAATAAGAAATAAGTGGAAATTTTAACGGTGAGTGTGTTAAATTTTAAGGCACAATAAGAAAATGACTCTCCCCAAACACAACAGAATATATATATATATATATATATATATATATATATATATATATATATATATATATGTGTGTGTGTGTATGTATGTACGTCTATATATTTTTGTGTGTGTGTGTGTGTATATATATAATATATAATTCTCAATCGCCTACACTTTTTCCTGCAAAATAGGGGTAGTTTATCCTGTTCAGGCTATATTATTAGCATTATCCTGCGATTGAGAATTCAAAATCACTCCTTTAACTTTTTAAGACATCTCAATGCTTCTAAAAGCAAACTTCGTTTGTTTGTTAACGTTTATTGTAATTTGAATTTATAATATATAATGTCTAAGGTCAGGTAGGGTGTGAAGTTGGAGTATTTCCAAAGAAGTACTCAACCTGAATACTGGGCTAACAACACTGTTAGGTTCCAGGCCAAAGCTGGAATTCTTCAGGTGAAGAAATTTCAAGTTTCATGACAACTATACCATAAAATGGGTTTGGCAAAGATTAAATAACCCAGTGAAAAGAAGAAGAAGACAAAGAAAATTCGTTAACACATCTTTAATTATAAGTTACAATTGCTTCTGTGCCATCTTTGTTTGCAATGCCAGTTTATACAAAAATTCTAAATGGAAAATCATATAATGTTTGCAGTTTTAGATATTAAAGAGGCACTTCATTAGATTTGCATCAAAGGTGTTTCATTACATTGTACATCCTTCAGACTTTGTTGTTAAGAATATATTGAGAGGAAACAAAAAAATTTTTTAAAATAAAAGTGTGGATATGGGATAAGTAAGCGGGGTAGATATTATGTGGGGTGGGGGAAACAAGAGGATGGATACACATAAGAATAAGAAGGAGAAAGTGAAGGAGGGGAGGAAAACGAGCAGAAGAAGAAGAAGAGTCTAACCAACATGGATAAAGTGGGCAGGGCTTGTATATAGTAAATCGGTTTGTTTTGGCAGTTTATCTTGGCTACCAAAATTCATCTGATGGGTGAAAATGTATTTGACCACCAAACAGCATTAGCTGGCAGCAACTGAAAGTGAAAAATCTATTAAATAGATAACTAGACAATTGTCCAGAATCAAATAATGAGGATCTTTATGCTGTATGTTGTGGGGAGACAAATTTTGTGACTCTGGTGTGTTTAGGCAGGGAGAAAGAGATACAAATAAGAACAGAAAAGGACAAAGAAGTAGAAAAGGAGGGAAAGCTCTAATAGTGGCAGTGAAGGCCTAAAAGTTGGAGCAGAAAATAATAAAAGTTTAATTTAATTAAATAGTCATCAGGAGGATTCTAAACTATATAAGATTATACAGATATGGCTAAAATTAAAAAAATCATAAAATGAAATGTAAGGGCAGAGTAATTCTTAGTGGTACATATGTAAATATATATATAAACAATTGCAGCGTGGAAGGTGTTTATAAGCCATTTAAAATAACACACAAAAGCCGTCAGATTCACTTCAACATTTAAATTTAATTTGTCAAAATATTTTCGTTGCTTTGAGACTGCGACCTGCTCACTGACAAAATTCTGAGATGCAGCACAGAATTTTGTCAGTGAACAGGTCGCAGTCTCAAAGCAACGAAAATATTTTGACAAATTAAATTTAAATGCTGAAGTGAATCTGACGGCTTTTGTGTGTTATTTTAAATGGCTTATAAACACCTTCCATGCTGCAATTGTTTTCGTTCCAGCACACAATCTCAGATCAGGTCACTTGCTATGCAAGTACATCTCTGTATATATATATATATATATATATATATATATATATATATAGGGAGAATTCACAAAAAAAACAAAAGATGAAGACAGGAGGTGTAGACAACAAACAGATGTATTAGAATAACACTCGGGAAGTGAAAAAGTCTAACATTTCGAACCTACGCTCTTCCACAGAAAGGAACACAGAAAAAAAAAAAGAATGTGTAGTGGCTAGCGATCTATCATATATATATATATATATATATATTTTTAAATAACGTTGACCACTAACGTGGACAATTAATGTGCTAGAAATAGATCACATCTTGTGTCTATTAAGACCTAAATTGCTCTCAGCATGAAATATAGCAGTATACCAAAACGTAAGCGGGCAAGACATTTAAAATCACCTAAAAAAACACTATTAAACAGGTACCGGTTTCGGATTTAACAAATCTTACTGATTGTCCATTCCTCTTCAGCCCGATCTGTAATGTAACCGCAATCATCAGAATCGTATACAAAGTAGCCCACCGCCATGGGTGCGCGTGTATATGGTTCTGCTAATTATAGCTTAATGGTGAAATTCAAAAGTCTTCGTTTTGGCACGCTAATTCCAGGAATATATCTGCAGAAAATATTTACTGCGTCGTATATATTCAGTATGAGAGATTGGCAATGGGTAATACATTATCATAAAATATGGTAATTAATCATATATTAATTAATATCGATTAATTATCAGGAGGCCAGCACATCTAAAGAATCAAAGAGATTAATTATCAGGAGCCAGCCAGGCAGAAGCCTGCACCAGACTTCTGCAACTGCTTTGGCAGGAAATTTACAGCTGGATGCCCTTCCTAACACCAACCACTCAGCAGAGTGGACTTAGTGCCTTTTATGTGGCACAAGTGAGGTCAGTTTTGGCAAGGTTTTTACAGCTGGATGCCCTTCCAAATGCCAACCACTTTACTGTGTGGACTGGGTGCTTTTGAGTGGCGCCTGCACTGACAGGGTCTCCAAGTAACTTACAAGACAAGAAACAGGTGTCTTGCTATAGAGGAGGTACCAGATTATCCAGCTGGGGGTGGGGGGTGGGAGAGATCAGGAATGAATACAGAAACAGGTGCACTGCCACAAAGGAAATACATGGTTATCCAACCTGAGGGATAACCTGGAGTCAGTTTCTTCAACTAAAGGTAGTGCTCCAGCTTGGCTGCAGTCAAATGACTGAAACAAATAAAAGAACAAAAGAATATGTGTATATATATATATATATATATGGTGGTGGTGGTGGTGGTTGTACTGATGGTGGTGGTGGTGGTGATTGTACTGATGACGGTGGTGGCGATAATGATTGTACTGAGGATAACGGTGGTAGCACTTATGATGGCAGTGGTGATGGTGTTGATGGTTATGATTCTTTTATAGTGTTAGTACTGGCCTACTTGTGATGATAATATTTGATGTCCAACAAGTATTGTGTATGTGTGGTAAGGAGGTTGGATGGTAAAAAAATCTCTGTATCAATATTTCACCTTCACCCAACTCCTACCGACCCAGTCACTGTTCCCCCACCCCCCTCGGAATGATTTTTGAAGGTTTTAACTTAATTGATTTAAATAGGTGGAATGTGCAGAGACAGGACATAGGCTGACCTGGGGCTAAACAACAGTAGCATCACTTATCATCTCTCTAGGGACACAACCATGCCCCCTCTCTAACTATACCACCGTTACAGGTCTAACTAAGCACTAACTTCTCTCTCTCTCTCTCTCCGTCCGTCTGTCCCACCACCACCATCATACTCTCTAACAGAGTAAACCATCAGGGAAGGGCGCCTTTCATCATGACTGAGCATGCTAGAAACAGCAGTCACTTATCAGAACACATCCTAACATCTTTAATCTTTTATCTTTTACTTGTTTCAGTTGTTGGACTGCGGCCATGCTGGGTCACCACCTTGGGGGATTTTAGCAGAACAAATTTTACCCTTTTTTTTGTTTTTTTGTTTTTGAGTGGGGCAGTAAATGAAATCTGGTACTTGTTTTGTTGGTCACTTTTGCCAAAATGCTGAATTATGGAATCATGAATGAACCAGCACCAGTTGACAAGAAGCGATGATGAGAAACACAGACACACAAAGTCACACAAACATTACAGACTTCTTTCAGTTTCCATTCTATCAAACCAATTCTCAAGGCTTTGGTCAGCTCAGAACTATAATAAAGAAAAAACTTGCCCAAGGCGCTGCACAATGGAATTGAACACAAGACCACATAGTTGTCTTACCTTCACAGCCATGCTTGTTCCTATCGTTTTTTTTATTACTGTTAAAGTGCCTATCTGCCCTCTATACTCGGGCTTTAGCCCCTAAAGTGCTGTTGCTGGTTTAAATCTTGAGAAAAAAGTTGGGCATATAAGGCATCAGATGTGGTGTGCAAGAGAAACGACTGCACTGGTATGGTCATGTGATGCGTATGGACACGGACAGTTGCATAAAGAAGTGCTGATCTCTAACAGTGGAGGGAATATGTGGAAGAGGTAGACCCAGGAAAACATGGGACAAGGTGGTGAAGCATGATCTTCGAATTTTGGGCCTCACAGAGGCAATGCCTGCTGACCGAGACCTTTGGTGGTATGCTGTGCTTGAGAAAACCTGCTAAGCCAAGTGATATTGTAGCTGTGGGTAATGCTAGTGTCACGTAACTGGCACCCATGTCGGTGTCACATAAAAGGCCCCTTTCAAGCGTTGGGCCACACTGAAGCAAAACGGCTGATGCCATTGGTACATGAAAAGCTCCTTTAGAGTGTTGGGCCTCACAGAGGCAATGACCGATGCCTTTGACATTATCGTGCTTGAGAAGAAGACCCATCAAGCCAAGTAAATTCACAGTTGTGGCAGATACCAGTGTCATGCAAATGGAACCCATGCCGGGGACACATCATAAGCACCCATTACACTCTCAGAGTGGTTGGCGTTAGGAAGGGCATCCAGCCGTAGACACCATGCCAAATCAGACTGGAGTCTGGTGCAGCCTTCCAGCTTGTCAGCCCTGGTCAAACCGTCCAACCCATGCCTATACCAGTGTTGCATAACCAGCCCATTTAAAAGTAACTTTGAATTATTGGGTGATAAACTGCACTTGAGAAGACCTATTGAGTCAAGTAAAATTAAAAATCAAAATCACAAGCAAATCAAGATCGAAATGAAAATGGAAATTGTAGTTGTAACCAATGCCAGTGCTGCCTGACTAGCACCCGTAAAGATGGCAAGTAATAAGCACCATTCAAGCATGGGTCCTTGCCAGTGCCGCCTGACTGGCTCCCTGTGCTGGTGACACGTAAAAAGCACCCACTACACTCTTGAAGTAGTTGGCGTTAGGAAGGGCATCTAGCTGTAGCAGACTTGCCAGATCAGATTGGAGCCTGGCGCAGCTTACTGGCTTGTCAGTCCCCAGTCAAACCGTCCAACCTATGCCAGCATGGAAAACGGACGTTAAACGATGATATATATATATATATATATATATATATACCGGAGTAAGCACATGAAATGTGCAACAAGGTGGAAAAAAGAGTACTCAAATACCAGAGGTAGAGTAATATGCTTTATTTAAAAGCAGCAGAATGTCCGATGAACGGGAACGTGAAACTCAGAGTAACGGTTTTTTTGTTATATTTCTGCTGCTTTTAAATAAAGTATATATATATATATATATATATATATATATATATATATATATACAGGGTGTCCACAAGGTCTGGGTACATGGAGTAAATAAAATCATAGCATAAATGATTAAATATAAGAAATACTAATTTCTTAAAGTATGTGTTAATCCCTATGTACCCAGACTTTGTGGACACCCTGTATATGTGTGTGTGTGTGTGTGTGTGTGTGTGTGTATGTATGTATGTATGTATGTGTGCAAGTGTGTGCGTGTATGTATAGAATATAATGTATACATTTATGATATAAAATATGTTTATATTTTTATATATATAGATATTATAAATTATATCAAATATATGTATATATATATATACACACACACATTATACACATACACACACAAACACACAACGTATGTATGTATGTAATAGAGATTAACCAATCAGAAATTAGTGTATATCCTACTTAACCTATGAATATTAAAGGAAAATTGTTTGGGAAATAACAACAAACGTTTGTGTAACCTTAAATGTATTCTCTCTTACACATTCGTTGAACACTATTATGCTTTAATTGACTGGCGTTTTAAATTCATTCTTGATTGAAAATCTTCCACTTTAATTGTAATTGAAAACCCAACATTTTATAATGCAGCAGGAAAAGAAGAGAGTCGTCTTTGCGGATGAAAAGGACCGTGTTGCAGTTTTAACAAATGACCAACAACTTTACATTATGGCTCAGGTGAAATCGAATGCTATGTCCGTAGATAATGCCTTGAAAATGGCTAAACAACTCTCTGGAGAATCGCAAGATTTACCGCCAGAACTCAGGGCAAGTTGAAATCTTTATTTTATTTATTTATTTATTATTTTTTTTTTTTCAGTGTATATCAGTGTATCGATCTATGATCGAAAGCATTCTAGTGATTGTTCCGCCCTTTTTAGGGAGTATATAAAACTGTTGTTAATTCGTCTTTTCCTCTCTCAAGGTGGGCACGATTTGAGCGATATTTTGTTGCTGATACTCCTTTGAATTACGCAAGTTGTTGTGTCACTCTTTCTTATATGAACAGCTGGCATACCTATACAAGTGCCCTCACCCCCTGACGTTTATTTCCTTATAACACCCAGAAATATGAATATTTTATGATGAAATTTTCTGCAAATACACCTCAGATGGTGTAGATTCCAATTATATCAGAATTCGTCGCGAAAACATTTTTCCGTAGGTGGGGAGAGAAGTTTCGGAAAATTCACCTGAATCGGCTTCGTTTCCTCATAACTTTCAGAAAAATGGGTATTTTTTAATGAATTTTTCTACAAATATCTTTTAGAGTGTATAAATTACGATTATATCGGAATTTAATACGAAAAAAAAAGTGGTTTGGCGCATATACATACTGATACACATCACAATGAAACTTAAAATTTTTGAAGTTTTCACAAAAAATTCCGATATAATCGTAAATGGTTTTGAACAACTAAATGACCAACATCATCATCATCATCATCATCATCATCATCACCATCATTTAACGTCCGTTTTCCATGCTAGCATGGGTTGGACGATTTGACTGAAGACTGGCAAGCCAGAAGGCTGCACCAGGCTCCAATCTGATCTGGCAGAGTTTCTACAGCTGGATGCCCTTCCTAACGCCAACCACCCCGAGTGTGTAGTGGGTGTTTACGTGCCGGCCAAATGGCAGAAATCAATTTAGATAAATAAACAACGAACAAAATTGGTAAATTAATTAACAAGTTCAAAAATAATTAAACAGAAAAGGAGATGGATTACCTTATGAATTTTAAAGTAAAAATAAGTAACTTTTATGCACTGAAAATTCATAAAATTAAAGAAATGCGTAATAGTTTAAAGGACACTCATACCCCTTATATAAACTTTTCCAAACCGTGTGATTTAAAGTTATGTCAAATACTTATCAGTTGAGCAATTCATTTGACAATTTTAAAACCATTGCACAAATTGGTTCCAAGTTTCATCAGAGATGACATCGACTTCCCAAGCCAGATTACAGAGCAAGTGAATATAGAGACGATCCTGATTAGTTTCAACATGACTAGCCTCAACACAAATCTTCCCTATGAATTATAGTGAGAAGCAGTAGAATCCTGGATCGGTAAATAACCACACCAAATTCAGGAAAGATTCTCAAAAGAAGGATTATAATTGGTGCTAGAAAATGACTACTTCTTCTTTGATAACCAGTGTTAACTTCAAATAAAAGGGACAACCAATGGTCATGATGATTGCACCCATATTTGCAACACTAGTAATGAGATTCTTGAAGAAAAACATCTGTGCTTGTTTTGGGATTACTTTTGATCAGCATTTTCAAGCCTATTTAAAAGAAAACTCAAAAATATTCTTGTATGTCTATTTTATATTTTGGAACAGAAGTAAGGAAGATCTTACAAGATTATTTAAATTAGTAAGTAGCATTAATGAGTCAGTCTAGTTCTCTATGAAAATGAATGGAAAGGAGTGCTAGAACCCCATACACAACCTACCCTATCATCTTCCCCTCTGTCTTCCTTTTCTCAACCATTGACACAAATCCCTTCTCTTTCCCTGTTCCCTGCATCAATCCCTCTCTCAGTTAGTGCCCTTACTCTCTCCCTTGTAACCCTGTCACAGCTATAAATCTATTCCTCTCATCTTATCTTCCCTCATCTTAGAATCATTGTACTGTCTCCTATTTTACTTTAGTTGTTGAAGCTACTTGAAGCCCTAAACCACCCAAGTTGTAAGGCAATCCACACTATAGTTGGTGTCATGAAAATAGCACTTAGTATATACTATGTGAAGCAGTTGGCATTAAGAAAAGCATTCAGCTATAGAAACTATGTCAAGTATGACACAATCCTCCAACTCATCAGATCCTGTTGAATCATCTATATTATTCATTCATGGACATACATATAAATATATTATATATTTGAAGAAAAGCAACAAAAATTCAATAGGTTATTGCAGTACGTACATTTATTCATGTAGTGAGAACACTACATAGAATGTACAATGAAAATGTATTCCTCAGCTGCATAAAGGAATTTCATTTTAGAAAGTCATTTTGTAGATGTGTGCAAAAAAGAGTAAGAGAAGAAAACATACCATCTTGACTATGCTGCCATTCAACAGTCTAGTGGAGCTTGTATGAAACGTACGTACTGCTATAACCTATTGAATTTTGTTGCTTTTCTTCAAATTTTATTCACCAAATCTCTTGATTTTGTTTTTGGTTTTTACCCTACCAAATTCTGGTGCCTCAAACATTTTAAGTACCACATTTAATCTTTTGATTAAATCTGTATTATTATAAATACATATATATATATTCTACCAGGAGGAATAAATTAGAATGTTTAACCCTTTAGCATTTAAACTGGCCATATCTGGCCCAAATATTCTACCTGTTTTATGTTCAAACTGACCAAATCCAACTTTTCAAACCTACCCTACAATGTCATTCTAGAATTAAAGAATCACATCATCAAAAGTTCAAAGCTATGGAGATAATGCATGATTAACTCAAAACAATATGAACGAATAAATTTTATATTTGACAGAGTGAAGGTGCATGGTTTAATGGTTAGGGTATTCGGCTCTCAATCATAAGGTCAGGAGTTCAATTCCCAGCGACGCAGTGTGTCCTTGAGCAAGACACTTTATTCTGTGTTGCTCCAGTCCACTCAGCTAGCAAAATTGAGTAGTACCTGTATTTCAAAGGGCTAGCCTTGTCACATTCTGAATATCCCCGAGAACTATATTAAGGGTACACTGAATATCCCCGAGAACTACGTTTAGGGTACACATGTCTGTGGAGTGCTCAACCACTTGCACATTAATTTCACAAGTAGACTGTTCTATTGATTGGATCAACCAGAATCCTCATTGTTGTAAGCGATGGAGTGCCATATTTGACAGAGAAATCTGAAAGCTAAAGAGTTAAAATGTGCCTTTATATATATCTTTTTTTTTTCTTATCTAATGGTTTATCTGTGCTGAGTTCACTTGTAAGGTGCTGATAGTTTTATGATGAGCTAGTTTATTTGTATGCACATCACCTAAGATGTTTAGAACTTATACAAATACATGTAGACAGAAAAATATATAGGTATATACATATATACATATAACTGTGTATGTTACATGGGTATACATATGTATATTGAGATTTGTATCTATATACTCACATACTTTGATGTACCTAACCATATGTACACACTCGTACACACATGCACATTTTCCCTTACACACATGTATACACACTTACTTGCATATATTTGAAAATATTTTTAGAAAAGTTTTTTGATACAATTACAGTATCACCATCATCGTCATTATCATTTAACATCTGCTTTCCATGCTGGCATGGGTTAGATGTTTTGACTGGAACTGGTAAACCAGAGAGCTGCACCAGGTCCCAGTGTGATTTGGCATAGTTTCTATGACGGGATGCTGTTCCTAACACCAACCATTGTGAGAGTGTAATGGGTGCTTTTTACATGCCACTAGCATGGGTGTCATTTACATGACATCGATAATGGTCAAGGCTATGATTTCACAAGTGCCATTTACATGACACTGACAGTAGCCTGACACTGGCAACATCACCTAAGATTGAAAATTATATTGAAAATTATTAATTATGTTTAAAAAAATCTTTAAAAAAAAAAAAGGAAATGCAAACCTGATGGAAGTTTTTGTGTTTTTATATCATTTTATACAGTTTTTATCTTTATACCATTTTATAGAAGTCTATAAGGATTACCTTGTAATACTTGTGTTTGTAAAGCTGTAAATAGCAAAAAGCGTTTAATAAAAAAAATTCCTTCCGGTAGGTTTGTGTGTATTTTCTGTTTTTAAAGATTTCTTTGTATAATTAATCATTTTTAATTTAAGAAAATTTTAATTCTTCATATTAGGTTGTTTCACATGAAATGTCGCATTTTTAATTACTTGTTATTTCAGTCATCTAAAAACTCAATTATGTATACCTTGCATTTAGTCTTTTTATTTCCCAACAATATTGGTATACAAAATTTGTACCCACAGACCTTATGAAAATGATAACAACCAAACTATGTTGAATGATTTTCTCATATGAGTACAAACTGGGTCACTCTGCCGTAAAAGCTCTACAGAATATCAAGTGGGCCTTTGGTAATGACTTTGTTGACATCAGAACTGTTCAGAGATGGTTCCAAAGCTCTCATTCAGGAGATGATAGCCTTGAAAATAAACCAAGGGGCAGGCCAAAATCAGTTATTCGGCATGATGGATTTAATGCTTTCGTTGAACAAAATCCAAGAACAAAGGGTTGAAAACTTTCATCAGAATTCCAAACATCTCGCACAACTGTTTTTGGATACCTGTGGAAAATTGGAAAAGTCAAATGGATAGGTTTGTTTCACATCAGCTGAACAAGATTAAAAAAAAACAGACACCTCAAAGTGTATTCCTTATTGCTTTCTCAACTGGAAAAAGACCATTTTTGCATCAAATCATTACTTGTGATAAGAAATGGATACTCTTTGACAACAGCAGGAGAAGAGGACAGTGATTAGATGCAGGAGAGTTACCTAAACACTACCCAAACCTACCATTGCATCCTAAAAATTTAGTGGTCACTGTATGGTGGTCTGCGAAGGGAGTTATTCATTATTCGTTTTTGCAACAAGGAAAAACAGCAACAGCAACATCGTGCTGCCAGGAAATTGATTGTATGCATGAGAATTTGAAAAAGAAGCAACCCAGACTAGTGAATAGAGATGGCCCAATTTTGCTCCATGACAATGCACGTCCTCACACTCCTCAAGCTTCAGTTCAAAAGTTGCAAAGCCTGAATTATGAGATTTTGCAGCATCCTCCTTATTCCCCTGATATCTCTCTTACTGATCATCACTCATTTAAGCATTTTGAGCTTTTCATAAGCAATAAAACATTTTTAAATAGAGAAGAGGTAATTGAAGCATTCGGACAATTTATCACAGCAAAAGATGAATATTTTTTTTTAAAGATGGAATATATGATGGCTGTGATCTCACTTTACTTGCTGGGTCTTCTCAATCACACCCATGTTTAGATGGTGATTAACATTCCTTCTTTATATCATCAGTAGCTCTTATATCTGAAAAAGTACACTCTAAAGCATTTGAATAGTAGCACAAAACCAATGGTCAGTCTATGACTGGCCATAACTTTTAACTCCCTAAAATATATAAAATATATAGGCGGTGCTCCAGCATGGCCGCAGTCAAATGACTGAAACAAATAAAAGAATAAAAGAATACATAACCCATGCCAGCATGGACAATGGACGTTAAATGATGATGATGATGATGATATATTTGAAGAAAGATTTTCTTAAAATAAAAAAACTATTAATTACTTTAAATACCCCATAACATGTGTGTTTGAAAAACTTAACGCACTATGAAAACTTCCTTCCAAAAACTTCAATCTACTTTTATTCTTTTTTTTCTTTCATTTCTTTTTTCTATATAACCAATAGTTTTTGTTTTAGAAAAAATTTTTTGGAAATATTGTGATAATATCACAAAATTCTTTTTAAAACCTTTTCAAATATATATGATTTTTGTCTTGCAAGTTACTTGGTGACCTTGTCCATGCAGGTGCCACTTAAAAAGCATCCAGTCCACACTGTAAAGTGGTTGGCGTTTGGAAGGGCATCCAGCCATAAAAAAACTTGCCAAAACTGACCTCACCTGTGCTTGTGCCACATAAAAAGCACTAACTCCACTCTACTGAGTGGTTGGTATTAGGAAGGGCATCCAGCTGTAAAAATCCTGCCAAAACAGTCACAAAAATCTGGTACAGGCTTCTGTCTGGCTGGCTCCTGTCAAACTGTCCCACCCATGCCAGCATTGAAGGCAGACATTAAACAATGATGATGATAAAAAGGATATAATTTCTGAGGCTGAAAATGTTCTGAAATTTATTCTGGGGTCTTAATGCCTATGTTTAAACCCTTTAGCATTCAGATTGTTCAGTCAACTGTAATGCTTGTCATTGTTTTGAATTAATTGTGCATTATCTCATAACTGCAACATTTTGATCATGTGATTATTTATTTTTAGAATGACATTGTAGCCTAGATGTTAGAGGCCAAACCTGGGACAGGTATGACTAGTTTAAAATCTAAAGGATCAACATTGAAAAGTGACTGTGCCTTTTTTGCAGTAGTAACATATTTGATGAAGTGGGCCCTTAAATTTTATGTAATTAGAATTTAAATTTATGTGTAAGTATTATTGTCCCATCTATACTATCTGAAGGCAAAATAAGTGTAGCTGATCTCTGCTTGGCAGTCTTATTCATTTGTTTGCTCAGGCAAGTGTTTCTGTTCAGATTTTATGGATGACTGATTTTCTAAATTTGAGATCTTTATAAGAAAGTGTGTCACCTACTCTCATGCAAACAAAATGAAACTATTCACTAAAACTTACATATGTGTATGTATATTTATACAGATATATGTTGTTGTTGTTGGCACTCC
>NC_142928.1:63519691-63557191 GCF_046866305.1 Octopus bimaculoides
GTGGGTGTAACCAGCCCACTTATGAATACCCCTCATTCATTGGACAATAAACTTTGCTTGCAAAGACCTATTGAGGCAAGTGAAATCAAAATCGAAATCGCTGACGTAGCCGATGAGAGTATCGCCTGATTGTCAGTTGTGCCAGTGGAATGTTAAAAGCACATCCAAACGTAGGGTGTAACCGGCCCACTTATGTGTACCCCTCATTCATTGGACAATGAACTTTGCTTGCAAAGACCTATTGAGGCAAGTGTAAACAAACCAAAATCGTTGATGTGGCCAATGACAGTACTGCCTGATTGGCACTCGTGGCAGTGGAATGTTAAAAGTACATCAGAGCATGATCGTTGCCAGGGCCCATGCCAGTGACACATGAAAAGCACCATTCGAGTGTGATCATTGCCAGCGTCACTTTACCAGCATATGTGCCGGTGGCACGTGAAAAACAACATTCGAGCATGGTCATTGCCAGTGCTGCTGGACTGGCTCCCATGCAGGTAGCACGTAAAAACACCTTTGAGCATGGTCATTGCCAGAACTGCCTGACTGGCCCTTGTGCCAGTGGCACGTAAAAGCACCCACTACACTCTCGGAGTGGACTTTCAAAGAAGTCAAATTGTTGGTACTTGTATGGTAGGTGCTAGCATAATGAAAACAGTTGAACTGTTTAGTGTATCAAGAAATACTGTCTTGAAAGTAATGACAGCCTTTGAGAAAAAGAGAAAGTCCTCCTCGTCAAAACAAAACTCTGGAAAAAAACCAAAACTTTCAGATAGGGACCGTCGGGCTCTTACGTGAATTGTTAGAAAGGATCACAAAAGTACAGCTCCCAAAATTACTGCAGAGCATAATGACCACCTCAAGAACCCAGTTTGCACAAAAACTTTTCGCCGGGAGCTGCACAAAGCCAGATTTCATGGGAGCGTTGCAATCAGAAAACCACTACTTTCAAAAACTATGCTATTTTCTCGGATGAGTAATCCATTACCTTATTTCCAACTACCAGCCATGTGGAGACAGCCAAAAGAAGCATTTGACCCAGACTGCCTTCTTCCAACTGTTAGAAATGGAGGAGGATCTGTGATGATCTAGTGGGGCTATATCTTGGAAATCTGCCAGCCCAATGGTTTCCCTTCATAGCAGAATTAATAGTCATGACTATTTAAGCATTTTATCTGATTAAATTCATCCTATGTTTGCAGAACTGTTTCTGGAGGGAAACACAGTCTTTAAGGATGATAATGCACCAATTCACGCAGCTAAAGTTGTTACCAAATCGTGCGAGGAACATTCTAGTGAAGCTGGACATCTTATCTGGCCACCACAGACACCAGATCTCAATATTATTGAACATTTATGGTGCATTTTAGAAAAACAAGTAAGGAGTCGATATCCTCCACCATCATCACTACAAGAACTGGAGAGTGTTTTAGCTGAAGAATGGACAAAAATTCCTTTGGAAACAATTCAAACTTTGTTCGAGTCTATATCTCATAGAATTCAAGGTGTAATTACTGCCAAATGTCCTACCCCATATTAAAATTAATTTTTTTGAAATTTTATGGTGTTTCCATTATTTTGTCCAACCCCTGTATGTATGTGTGTATATATATATATATATATATATATATATATATATATATATATATGTGTGTGTATATATATATATATGTATATATATATATATATATATATATATATATATATATATGTGTTATATATATATATATGTATATATATATATATATATATGTGTGTGTATATATATATATATATATATATATATATATATATATATATAAGTGTTATATATATATATATATATATATATATATATATATATATATACTAGCAGAGCAACCCAGCGTTGCCCGGGAATGAAATTGTTGCTTATATACTGGAAGGAAAAAAGCAAAATATGCTGTATAGAAATCTGAGGACATTCTGTAGATGGACTTTCAGATGAATGATGACTGGGCACCTCTCATGAATTGGAAAATTGAACTTGGAAACTTTTACGAAAATTAAAATGTGGCTTAAATGAAAAAAATGATTTACGTGAATATCCTCACAAGAGTAATTGAAATAAATTGCGATTGTGGAACCCCTCACGCACGCACGAAAGCACACACGCACGCGCACGCACACACACAGAGTATCACACATCAGATGAAATGGAAGTGTGTGTGTGTGTGTGTGTGACAGAGAGAGAGAGAGTGAGAGAGAGAGGTTTGTTGTCATCTATACGTACATGCATAAATATGCATACATCTTTGTGTGTGTGTGTGTGTGTGTGTGTATGAGAGAGAGAGAGAGAGTAAATCTATACTATATATAAAACAGAGATGTGTGTGTAATCGACTTCACCAAATGCTTCCATACTTGTGATGCGTGAATAATTTGACCTCGGATAAATGTTAGGCTCTTCATTTGATTTTTTTAAATCTCTAATTAAAAATAAATAATATTGCTTTATATTTAAGATTCACTTCTTTAAAAAGGTTCCTCAATGTCAACTTCCGGTATTGACGTAACAACGGCAAAAAACTTCACTCTCTATTTTGTGTGTGAGTGTGTGTGTATGAGAGAGAGAGAGTAAATACTAAATACACACCGCTCTCTCACTCTGTCTCTTACAAACACACACGTACATAAATGTATACAAACATATTTACAAAGACACACGTGTGTATGCGCGCGCGTGCGTGTTTGTAAGAGACAGAGTGCGAGTGAGTCAAGAGCTGTGTTGTCATATGCATACATCCAAAGATGTATGTATATTTATGCATGTACGTATACATGACAACAAACCTCTCTCTCTCACTCACACTCTGTCTCTTACAAACACACACATACATAAATGTATACAAACATATTTACATAGACTCACGTGTGTATGCGCGCGTGCGTGGGGGGTTCCATAATTGCCATTTATTTCAATTACTCTTGTGAGGATATTTACGTAAATCATTTTTTTCATTTAATCCCAATTTTAATTTTCGTAAAAGTTTCCAAGTACCAATGAGGCTTTTTGGCACATCTTCAATTTTTCCCATTCATGAGAGGCGCCCAGCCATCATTCATCTGAGAGTCCATCTACAGAATGTCCTCTCAAATTTCTATACAGCATATTTTGCCTTTTTTTCTTCAAGTATATAAGCAACAATTTCATTCCCGAGCATCGCCGGGTGCCTCTGCTAGTACTACATATACACCGCTCTCTCACTCTGTCTCACACACATACACACGCATACATACATCCAAAAATGATGGATGCATATGACAACACACCCCTTGACTCACTCACACTCTGTCTCTTACAAACACACACACATAAATATATACAAACATATTTACAAAGACACACGTGTGTGTGCGCGGTGTGTGTGAGAGAGAGAGACAAACAGACAGAGCCAGTGAAGGGGTGTGTCGACAATTATACGTACATACATAAATAGTCATACATTTCTTGTACGTATGTGTGTGAGAGAGAGAGAGAGTGTCACTGAAACATCTCTCTGTCTGTCTCTCTCACACACACGTGCAGATATACACACAGAAAAGATGTATGCATATGTATTTATGTATGTACGTAGACATCACAACACACCCCTTCACTCACACACATACAGAAACACACATGTGCCAAAAAAAATAAATAATAGAAAATTTATTTACGGAAATTAACGAAGTGTGCGAGTTCAGAACGAAATCAAACCTGGAGTGTGTGAATGAGAGAGAGAGAAAGAATATATGAAATGAACATTGAACGCCCCAAAATCGTATAAATAAAAGCACGTTAAAAACTATCTTGTACGGAATATTGAAATTTATGAACTTCGTAAATATGTGTTTCAGTAATTGATCGTAGTAGAGGGTGAGAGACGTCGCCGTTTTTTCACGTCCGTACCGGAAGTTGACATTGAGAAACCTTTTTAAAGAAGTGAATCTTAAATATAAAGCAATATTATTTATTTTTAATTAGAGATAAAAAAAAATCAAATGAAGAGCCTAAGATTTATCCGAGGTCAAATTATTTATGTATCACAAGTATGGAAGTAAATAGTGAAGCCGTTTTCACGTGAAAAGCGATTACACACACACCTCTGTTTTATATATAGTATAGATCTAGATAAGTGTTATATATATACAAAGTGTTATATATATATATATATGATGTCAGTAGATCATATATCTGAAAAAGAAGCACTCTGTGATTGGCCATATAATTAACTTCCAGTAATTATTTATACATATATGTATATACATGTACATACATGTGCACATTCAGTCAATGTTTCTTCTAAATTTATTTATACTTAGACGGATGTGCACTAAGTTTTAACACACAACTATGTCCACTTATTCATAGGCACTGATGCATATATCCTTAATACCTACACCAACTAATATTTTCTTATACACACTTCATATACCATTTCTCTCTTTCACTCTCTATTACTTTCTTATATTCATATTCACATACGTATAACTATACATACTCTCTTTTGTACTCTGACTCTTTCTGTCTCCCCCTTTCTATCTCTTACATGCAAAGAAATTTTTCATAAAATACACATCCTCTTTCATGCATTCATTTGCCTTCATGTGGCAATACATTCATATTCTCTCAGGTATATATGTAAAACATTTCACAAAATAAATTTACGTTGGTACAGGAGTGGCTGTGTGGTAAGTAGCTTGCTTACCAACCACATGGTTCTAGGTTAAGTCGCACTGCGTGACACCTTGGACAAGTGTCTTCTACTATAGCCTTGTGAGGGGATTTGGTAGATGGAAACTGAAAGAAGCCCATCGTGTATGTGTGTGTGTGTGTGTGTTTGTTATTTGTGTCTGTGTTTGTCCCTCCAGCATCGCTTGACAACCGATGTTGGTGTGTTTACTTCCCTATCACTTAGCGGTTTGTCAAAAAGAGATCGATAGAATAAGTACTAGGCTTACAAAGAATATGTCCTGGAGTCAATTTGTTCGACTAAATGCGGTGCTCCAGCATGGTCACGGACAAATGACTGAAACAAGTAAAAGAATAAAAGAATAGAATGTTTATGGGAAAATCTGATCCTTGTTGTCTGGCAAGGAAGACAGCTACAAACATATTTAAGTCTTACTCTACCTCATCAACATAGCATAATCTAATCACATGCACTTTGATCAGCTCACAGTTGTTTCACTTATAAAAAATGAGTAGCCAAGGTTTTTGGACAGTTATAATTTAAGTAGTGGCCGTTGCCAGTACTGCCTGACTGGCCTTTGTAGGATTTTCGAGCGAGATCGTTGCCAGTGCCCCTGGACTGGCTCTTGTGTGGGTGGCACATAAAATACACCATTTTGAGCGTGGCTGTTGCCAGTACCGCCTGACTGTGGTTGGCGTTAGGAAGGGCATCCAGCTGTAGAAACTCTGCCAAATCAGATTGGAGCCTGGTGTTGCCATCCGGTTTCACCAGTCCTCAGTCAAATCGTCCAACCCATGCTAGCATGAAAAGCGGACGTTAAACGATGATGATGATGAATATAATTAGCTGATGAGGTCTAATATAATTGACACAAGTCCCTCGCTGTTTTTTTTGCCAGCAAACGTTGGATTATTCTTACAGCGTATAAATTAATTTTATGAGATTATCTCCCTTTTCCTCTCAGTCATTATCAATTATTGTTTTACTCATTTCACTTATTAGACTGTGGCCATGCTGGGGCACCACCTTGAATTTTTAGTTGAATGGATCGACCCCAGTACTTGTATTTTTTTAAAAGTCTGATATGTATTTTATTAATCTCTTTTGCTGAACTGTTAAGTTACAGGGATATGAATACACTAGCACTGGATTGTCAAGTGGTGATAGAGGGACAAACACAGACACAAAGACACACACACAGATCATCATCGTCGTTTTAACGTCCGTTTTCAATGCTGGCATGGGTTGGATGGTTTGACTGAGGACTGGCAAGCCAGGAGGCTGCATCAGGCACCAGTCTGATCTGGCAAGGCTTCTACAGCTGGATGCCCTTCCTAACACCAACCATGAATGTCCTAATTCATCTAAATTCATACCATTGATCTATTTTAGTTATTTCCCTTAGTTCATTTTTTTTTTTTTTTCTAATTATGCAAATTATAACCTGTCAGAAAGCTTTTTCTGTTTCTTTCTGTAGAAAATTACTGTTGACTGATCAAAGCAATATAAGCATCAAAGCCATGTTCTGCTAAGTAAATATGATCCTATAGCTCTAATCAATATTTACACTTAGTGCTTTACTTGCTTCCAACATCTTTGAATGATTGCCTTTGTTGAAGTTACAGGCATAACATAACTGTGTGCTGTATTTCGGTGCTGGAATTTTTTTTTATTACTAACCAGATAATTCAATGCAGTTTAATCATCATTGTTGTTGTCATCATCATCCTTTCTACTGGAAGCATAAGGCCTCAAATTTGGGGGAAGGGATAAAGTTGATTACATTGATCCCCAGTGGGTAACGGGTACTAATTTTATCGACCCCCGAAAGGATGAAAGGCAAAGTTGATCTTGGTGGAATTTGAACTCAGAATGTGAAGACGGATGAAATACCGCAAAGCATTTTGCCCGATGTGCTAACAATTCTGCCAGTTCACCAAGTCAGTTGTGATTGGGCATACCTGTTGTATTAAAGTTACTGACTGACTTTGTTGAACTAGATTACATATTTTCCCTATCACCGTAAAATTAAGAGTAAGATTTATACCAGTAATCTATCCTGATACCTTTAGGTGTTTGTTTTTTTACATTTTATTTTTATTCAGTTATTTATTTTTAATAGAAGAAACCAGTTACTTTCTTGTGAAGATTTGCTTTTGTTTGCTGGCTTTCTTTTTTCCCTTCTGTAAGAATATGCAGCTTGGTTGGTTCTCTAAAACTAAACAAAACTTGGGCATTTTTTTAAGGCATTTAAAAAAAAAATTGTTTAGTCAGAGGAGAATGGGCAGCATATCCTTGAATCTTTTCAAGGCCTCTGAGATTGGTGAAAGAAAGTGGAGGAGTTATTCCCAAACTAGAGGCCTGGCTTGAATTCTTGCAGTGTAACAGAATTCAAACATACCGGAGGCCTTTAATAGAATGGTCGTTTTAAACTGAAAGATGAATTAAGTCCATAACTAAAGAAAATAATGGTCCCTCTGACAGGCTACAAAACATTTTCTGTTGAACAAAATTTTACTCACAAGAGTTTGGTTGACCTAAGGTTGTGATAGAACTCATTTGCCTGTGATCCATGCTGTTGGATTAAACCTAAAAGTATGTGATTGTAAAGTGAACTTCTTAACTACCCAGCCATTCCTGAGTCCATGAATAGATTCATGGATTCTGCATCATCATTTAACCAACTTGATCAGGGTTTATTTGGAACTTGACAACAACTGATTTTTAGATGCAGATTTAGCTATAGATTACTTGTATTTGTCTCCACTTATCCATGATTATTCAACACTTTGTCCACCAATCTTCAACCGTTTACTTCCTCACTATTTATACTTCTTGTTTTATTCGCATTTATTTATTTCATCCAAACTGTTACTTGAGCTTATTTCATGTACTAGATTGAGTCAAAAGTTTCTTCCTTCGGATTTTCACTGGTGATTCTTGACAACTTGTATTTCTGTGTTATATAATTAATTTCATACAACTTGTTCACTGATTGATTTCTTTATTTTCACATATATAATCATCAATTTTTTCTTCTTTTGTTATATTTTGGGAGGGTCATTTTTCTTTTTTTTCCTTACCAAATAAACACATGTGCTATATATTTGTTCTACACTCATTTATTATTGTTCTTATTTTATCTTATGTCCACTGTCTGGAAATCATTTGTCACATAACAGACCTCTTCAGTGACTTTTCCATCCCATGTGTATCCTCCTGTTCTGTTAAGTCCATTTTACTCCATGAGTAGTGGAAAAATTACAATTAGAACCATTTTACTCTACTTGTAGAAAAAAAGAGTACTAGGATAGCGGCAAAAGAAATTATTGACTGTCAATGAATGTGTGGCACCAAACTGCTTCAGACATTTCACTGAAGGTGACACTAGCCTTGAAGACAAACTAAGGTTAGGAAGACCTTCTGTTGTGGAAGATGAGACCTTGCTTGAAATGGTTAAACAACAGCAAAGCACAAGCTAAAAGCACCATCAATCAACACCTACATAATCTTGGTCTTGTGAACAGAAGCTATTGAGAAGCTCCTCATGAACTGACCAATGACCAGGCTCAATGGCTTATGAACATTAGCAAACAGTTGTTGGCAAATCCTTAAGATGTTCATTTCTGGCTTCAAATTGTAACTATGGATGAAAAATGGACCTGTTTTAGTAATCCTAATAAGAGAAATCAGTAACTTCATTCCATTCAGGCTTCAGAACCTGTTGTCAAACAAGGGCAGTTTGAAGAGGAGGTCATGTGTGTTTGGTAGAATTTCAAGGAGGCGTTACACTTTGAGCTTGTCCCAGGTGGTCATACCATGAATGCTGTCTTTTATGCTCAATGACTGCAATGAGTATATGATGCTTTGATAGCCAGCTACCTGGCATTGGTCAGTTGAAGATACACACTCCTGCAGGATGATAATGCACTAGCACATGCTGTCAATGTGACCAGAATCAAACTTGAGGGGCTGGAAGTACTGCCTCACCCTGTCGATAGTCCAGATCTTGCACCATCAAATTACCTCCTTTTCTGAATCAGGGCTCACTTCCTGCATAGATGGAAGTTCAACAATGTGGATGAGGTTGAAAATGGGTGCGGAAAGTTTTTTGCCTCTAAACCAACCAAAGGGTATAAGGGTGGAATTGAGATTCTGACACAATGATGGCAACAGACAATAGAATATGATGGGATATATTTTGATGAATAAATGCTTTTCATATGTAATTTGTTTGAACTACTAATTAAAATTTAAAATATAAAAAAAACAACTTATGACTCAACTTGGTATTTACATAGTTTCAGTTACCCCCACTATAACAGAAAACTATTACACGTAATTAGCTGGTTATTGCTGTTTAAATTCAGGTCAGCTTTCACTTAACAAATCTACTATTAAAAGTATTTCATCTTTTTCATCAGATGAATTTTATCTGATCATTCAATGTGTCCTTTTTTTTTTAATTCTAAAGAGTGGTGTGTGATTTGAGAGAGATTGACTACTACTTTCAGCAGGTTAAATAACCATATAGAAGTCCATTCACTGGCTGAGGTAGTTGTCAAAGAACTAGAGACACTTGCTTTATTTGATTTTTTTTATGAAAGACAAACATGTAGTATTGGTTCAATATGGTTTTCAGTGTTTATTTCAAGTGCCAAAGAAAAACAGAATGTTTTTACATACACAGCCAATATTTAGGTTTGTCAAATAGCTAATGAGAAGACAGCAGTCTGCACATAGTCAGGTGAAAAGATGACTCTATATTAAGCAATCTTTTAGCTCTTGCTTGTTTCAGTCATTGGATTGTGACCATGCTGAGGCACTGCCTTGATAGGTCTAGTCAAACAAATTAACTCCAGTTCTTTATTTTTTAAGTCTGGTACTTATTCTACCATTCCCTTTTGCCAAACAGCCAAGTTGTAAGGACGTAAACAAATTAATACCAGCAATGATATGGAGATGGATAGATATATACACACATTTACACATACATACAAACATACATAGGTGTTTGCCCAAGATACTGCCCAATGGGATTGAACCTGAAACCATATGATTGCAAAGCTAGCTTCTTAACCACACAACCATGCCTGTGCCTTATACAAAAGAAAAAAAAAATAAACACCAAAAATACATACCTTGACATGTAGCGGGATGTAATGTGGCAGTCGGGACCTGATGAGTTTACTCTGCTGTCTAATCTTCTCATGTACATTTGCTTTTAGCCTTCAATTCAGCCATATCTGAGAAGCTCTATGATCAAACTTCCTTCCTTCTTCCTGCTGGTCTTGGTCTGGCTCTCTGTCAATTACGAGTGTTCCAGTTGACTTCACCAGAAGAACAGCCTACCCAAGAAGTTAGCGTGCAAGTGGCTGAGCACTCCACAGATACACTTACCTTTAACGTTGTTCTCAGGGAAATTCAGCCTGACACAGGATGTGACAAGGCTGGACCCTTCAAATACAGGTACAACCCATTTTTGCCAGCTGAATGGACTGTAGTAATGAGAAATAAAGTGTCTTGTTTAAGGACACAATATGCTGCCTGGAATCAAACTGATGACCTTATGTTTGAAAGTCAAATACCCCACCCATTAAACCCACATGCCTTTTTAGAGGCCTTTAAAAATTTAAAGGCTTGTCCCTGATAGAACCTATTAAAAAAACAAAGCAGCATAAAAGAACAAAAGCTGATCAAATACCATAATAGCTTAAGAAAATTAAATTAAAGGTGGTGGTGTTGGTAGTAGTGGTGGTGGTGGTGCTGCTGCTGTTGATGATGATGACAATGATATTTTTTTACTTCTTTTGCAGAAAGAAACAAAATCTCCAGATATATTCAATTCTGAAGAAATTTACAATTTTGCCATTATTCTATACCAGAATGGTTTTAGTCAGCCAGGCACAATGTGTTGTATGCAGGTGAGTTTGAAATCCTCCTCCTCATCCTTTCTCTCCTACCCTTCCCCTTCTTCTATATCTCCTCCTCCTGATCCTGCTCTTCCTCTTCACCATCATCATTAATTAAAGTTACCCCATGGATGCAAGACACGATTATATCAATATATGTTGGCTTGAAAGATTTCATAAAAACAACCCAGGACTTCTAATTATTGCAAACAACAATGTACTTTCAAGAATGAACAAGAATTTATAAGAATCAGACCCATCATCAAAGAACATTAACCCCAATAGTTTCGGTGTCTAAAAAGAGGATGCCAGCCTCAAAATTACCCAAAGAGATCCTGTAATTACACAAGGTTACCGCTAAACTGGAGTGCACCTAAGTTATTATTACGCTCAGTTTCTTGAAATTCTCAGCAAAAAGCCAAAAAGAGGAAAATCTATGTCAGACCTAATTTTCTGCAAGTAGATTTACTTCTCTTCTGTAAGAGATAAGCCTAATTGATTTCTATGTGACAAAGAAAGGAATTAGCTCTTGGTAAACGGGAATCAAATTTATGGATCTAGTGTCCCTATGTCTTTCTTTGCATGATGCACACCACCATCGACCTGCCCTACCACTCTATTATAATACTCTCAAAGAAGGAGCATGGCTTAGTGGTTAGGGCATTCTGCTCACGATCGTAAGGTCGTGAGTTCGATTCCCGGCGACGTGTTGTGTCCTTGAGCAAGACACTTTATTTCATGTTGCTCCAGTCCACTCAGCTGGCAAAAATGAGTAGTACCTGTATTTCAAAGGGCCGGCCTTGTCACACTGAGTCTCCCCGAGAACTATGTTAGGGGTACACGTGTCTGTGGATTGTTCAGTCACTTGCACGTTAATTTCACGAGCAGGTTGTTCCGTTGATCGTATCAGCTGGGATCCTTGTCGTCATAACCGACGGAGTGCTCCTTTAATACTCTCATCACTCACCATTAACATGAGAGTTACTGTCATCGATGACACATCATTGTCATCATCATCATTATCAGTATCTTCATCTAACTACCCTCAACATTACACATCATTGCTTAGTGCTTCCTCTACATAATTTGCTTACGGTGAGCCACTGCATAGCGCTAATCAGTCACGCAGCCTAGTGTCTGTAACTGAAGAGGAGATAACTATTCTGAAATGCATGAATCTCAGTCTAGATAGGTAGCACTGCTTACTGATATAGGTGTATTAACATTTGTCTACAGCGAGAAAGTTTCTCCATGACAAAACAGTGAATGGCTTATTTACGAGTCCAAACATGCTAGAAGCATATTTCAAATTGTAATTACATTACATTTATACACATCACTGCTTAGTGCTCCCACTCTGTAATTATTATCATCATCCTCAACACCATCCAGTGACATTTGAGCAAAATATTTCTTTCCTTTTTCAGATTGATTTTGCTGTTTCTGTTATTCATGTCATAATAAAATGCAGAACAAAGTGGAAAATTCCATTCCGATGCATCAAAGAATTCTACAATGAGGCGGTATGTCCAAATCAACTAAATCCTTTAATTTGTTAAGGTTTATTCACCCGAATTTGTCTTGGTTGTCTCTCAATTTGATAACTTCAATATTTATAAGCATCTCATTTGTAACCTTATGCTTTCAAGATATTTTTGTTTCTTAATATGGGAGCTTAATGTGTCATTTCAAATATGTAAAAGAAACATTAGGATTAAATGAGGTTTTTGCCAAGGAACTAGCTACAGAATATAATAGAGTGTGAGGGGAACTGGTTTGGAACATAGAAGGAGCTTTTAGAGATAGAAATGATACAGACATGCCAGTTGCAAGGATAGGTTTCATTGCTTTAATGCCAAACACAAAGACTGTGCTGTCAAAGATAAGGGAAACATTCTGAAAGCAACAAAGCAAAAGCCATACATTGTGCCTTTGGTGGCAGAGATACAATTGGGCTAGAAAGACACCATACATATTCTACAGGACTGGGATAGATATGTGGGTTATGAATCCAAAACCTGTGTAGTGTTTCTGACACTACTTTAAGCTCCTTGGAGACAAGATGAAAACGGTGAGATTTTTCTACAACGCCTGCTTCAACAATTTAATTTTGAGTTTCCCTTGCAAATGCAGAATGTTGTGAGAGATAGGATCTGAGTTACAAGGAATGCTGGGTGATGGCTGACCATGCAACCAGCAAGTCTCTTAGGCTAAATTGTCTACTCTGTAAATTATGATTATTTCTGGCAGGAAAAATTGTGATGATCTTTGGACACTACCTATCACAACCAGCAGCAGATAGAGAGCATTGCTAATCATGTAAATAATTGTAATCATGAAATGGCATTGCTAAAAAATAAAAATCTTAGATTTTTGCTTCCATAATTCTGTTAAATTAAAAATTTCAGGGCTATTATTTGCCTTGTGCCTATAATAGAATATTATTATTTTTATTATTATTTCGTTTTGGGATTTGGTTTGCAAGATTCTTTATGTGAGTTGGTGTGTTGAAGCATATTTTGTTGTGTCAGGGGAGAGTCATTCTCTTTTAGTGACTTATTATTTAACAAACTCACCGATAAAGTTTCCACTCATTTACTATTGAAAAGGTTGCAAGATGCAATGAAAATTTTAGGAAAAATAAATAAGTAGACAAGTGGAAACTTTACTGGTGTGTTAAATAATAAGGCACTAAAAGAGAATGACTCTCCCCAGACACAACAAAATTATTATTATTATTATTATTATTATTAGTAACTTTTCGTCACTGGGAAAAGGATATATATACTTGCATTGAGAACCATTTCCCATCGCCAACCGGTGATTGTCACATGCTGATGACGGGTAAATACCCAGAAACTTGGGTCCGTGTGTATCACATCAGGCTGGAGATGGGAACGATGACTTCCCTTTGCAAATACTGATAGGGCACAGATAGTGTGTCAATAGCCAGCTGGAAGAGATGTCTTCCTGGGGCTACAAGCTACAGTAGCATCAACCCTTAAGGGTTAGTTACATTTAGGTGGCAAATATACTTCATGGTGTCATGCAGCTACTGTTTATACCTTGCTCAGAGATTTATTATTGATTATTATTATTATTATTATTATTATTATTATTATTATGAAAGCAGCAAACTGGCAGAATTGTTAGTATGCCAGAGGGCAAAATGCTTAGCAGCATTTTGTCTGTCTTTGTGTTCTGTGTTAAAATTCCTCTGAAGTCAAGTTTACCATTCATTCTTTTAGAGTCAATGAAATAAATACGAGTTACACACTGGGATCAATGAAATCTACTTGCCCCTCCCCATCCCCCAAGTTTCAGGTCTTATGCCTATAGTAGAAAGGATTATTATCATTAAGGGAGCCAGCTAGCAGAATCATTAGCATGCCAGGGGAAATGCCTAACGGTATTTCATCTGTCTTCACATTCTGAGTTCAAATGCTGCTGGGATTGGCTTTATCTTTCATCTTTTTGGGGTCGATAAATTAAGTACCAGTTGAGTACTGGAGGATCAATGTAATCAACTTAACTCTCTCCCCCCAAATTTCAGCCTTGTACCTGTAGTAGAAAGGATTATTATTATTATTATTATTATTATTATTATTATTATTATTGAGTGAGAGAGCAGTGCATGCCATCAAAATGACACTGGGGTAAAATATACGAAGCCCATTATATCCATCATGACTACCCGTCTGATAAGGGTACACCAGGCGCATGCATCTCAACCATATGTGCGCGACATGGTGATCTCATATCAAGATAAACAGCACATGACCTCACAGGTGGGGCCCAGTTAGAATTTTCTTCAGGTCGAGTAATCCATCCCACTCAAAAGGTCCTTGAATAAAGGTCGTTTGAGGATGTCAAACGAAATACCCATGTTTCCAAAGGTGAATTATCCAAACCTCAAAGAATTCCTCTCAACACATGATTATGATGCCCCCCCCCCACTTTATCTGCTCATGATCAGAGATGCACATATCATCAGCCACTAAGGGACATGCTCAACTGGTTAAGGTCAAACAACTGACAAGCAAATATGTGGTATTGAGCAGAATATTTGCTGTAACCCATCTTTTATACCAAGACAAAACAATGTAGATGATAACACTTCCAATCAGTTAAGATGAGAAGCCATGTGAGCCACTGCCTGGTACTGCATCAGGGCATTTATCATTATTATTATTATCATTATTATTATTATCGTTATTATTATTATCGTTATTATTATTATCGTTATTATTATTATCATTATTATTGTTATTGTTATTGTTATTGTTATTATATTTCACATTCTTTTTTTATTCTTTTTACAGAACAGTAACGAGTTAAAAATTATTTCTACTGATGGAGTATTAGAATTTACTGCCAATTCAGAAGACAAAGATTATCTCTTTGAACTTCTAGGAATGGTCGTTTTAGACAATGAATGTGCAAAATTTGACAAGGTCAAGGAAAGTAAGACACACTTTGGATTTCAGCTTTTTATTTAGTTATTTATCATTTTATGGTGTTGTTTAGACTCAGGCCAGTTCTGCTCAAACAGATCTATGATTAGAAGGATTCCAGCCATGATAATCTCTCTCATTTAAAAAAAAAATCTGTCTGTGTAGTAAGATATTTGTTCCCCAACCACATGATTCTAGGTTCAGTCCCACTGTGTTTAACCTTGGACAAGTGTCTTCTACTGTAGCCTTGGGCCAACTAAAGTCTTGTGAGTGGATTTGGTAGACAGAAACTGAAAGAAGCTTGCCACACATGCACACACGCACGCGCGCACACACACACACACACACACACACACACACACACACACACACACACACACACACACACACACACACGAGGCAACTTCAGGTCATCAGTGTCACTTGGGCTTATCACAGATTTTGTCACTTAGGCTCAATACAGACACATGCCTGCTCAAAGAATTTCACATTTTCCCGCAATATTTCTAGCCCCAAATGGCTTATTTTTTTATATTTATCACTATGCCTTTCTCCATTTCTAAGTTAAGGCTAAAAATAAAGCAGCCCTGCAAAACACAACTGATCTTTACTCACAAGCGCACAGAATAAAAGCAATCAAATAACGACAGTGGAGTGCACAACAAGCATTAGCGACCTGACTGTCGCCTGTACTCTTGACAAGAGATGCCATTTAGTCTTTTACACCTACCAGGCTCCTTCGTATTAGCCCGAGTTGCTGGATAATTTTTCGTTCCTTTAAGAATATTCTAGAACAGAAACTTTTCATAGATTGGAATTTAAATCCTAATCTCTACAGAAATTTATTGTTTCGAGAAAACATTGAATTTTAATTACTTTTAATTTTCATCATCATCATCATCATCATCATTGTTTAACATCTATTTTCCATGCTGGCATACGTTGGGACAGTTTGATTGAGGTCTGGAGAGCCAGCAGCTGCACCAGGCTTCAATCTGATCTGGCAATGTTTCTACAGCTGGATGCCCTTCCTAACACCAACCACTCCGAGAGTGTAGTGGGTGCTTATTACGTGTCATCAGCAAGGGATCCAGTCAGACGGCACTAGAATCGACCACATTCAGATGCTGCTTTTTATGCTACAGGCACATGAGCCAGTCACGTAGGCATGGCATCGATTACGTTTGGATGGTGCTTTTTACATGCCACAGGCATGGAGGCCAGTCAGTGGGTACTGGCATCGGCCATGTTCGGATGATGCTTTTTACGTGCCGCCGGCATGTGAGCCAGTAAGGGGATACTGACATCTGCCACATACGGATGGTGCTTTTTATGTGCCACTGGCATGGAAGCCAGTCAGGGGGCACTGGTCACAACTATGATATTGGTTTTACTTGACTCAACAGGTCTTCCCAAGCATATATCGCATAACACATCAGGGGTACTCTTAACTGGGCTGGACATGCATGGCTGCGATTTCACTTTAGTTGCCAGGTCTTCTCAATCGCAGCATATCTCCAAAGGTCTCAGTCTCCTGTCATTGCTTCTGTGAAGCCTAATGTTCAAAGGCCATGCTTCACTACCTCATCCTATGTCTTCCTGGGTTTACCTCTTCCACAGGTTCCTTCCACAGTTAGGAAGTGGCACTTCGTCATGCAGCTGTCCTCATCCATATGTAACACATGACCATACCAGCGCAGTTGTCTCACTTGCACACCATATTTGATGCTTCTTATGCCCAGCTTTTCTCTCAGGATTACACATCCAGTGGATCATACTAGCTTCATTTCTTTGAAGCCTACACATGTCTTCAGCAGTCATGGACCATGTTTCACTGCCGTGAAGCATAACAGTTTGCACACAGGCATCATACGGTCTACCTTTCATCCTGAGCGAGAGGCCCTTAGTTGCCAGCAGAGGTAGGAGCTCCCTGAACTTTGCCCAGGCTATCCTTATTCTAGCCACTATACTCTCATAGTAACCACCCCACTACAGACTTGGTCACCTAGGTAGTAGAAGCTATTAACTGCTTCTAGTTTCTACCCCTGACATGTGATGGAATCTGTTTTCTGCACATCTTCAGTGTTTATTGCCACTGTGCATCAGTCACACACAAGAATTATTTACCTGGTTAACCTTCCTTTAATATTGCTGCACTTTTTATGTGTCCATAGCTTACACTAGATACACTGTATGGAGTTTCTAAGCACACCTTTTCTACAGATCAAGCAGGGTCATCTACCTGAAGGGGATTGTAGTTTGACAGCCTTCCTAATTACTAAGACTTTGATTTTTGCTAGGTTAACTGAAACAAAGAAAAGAAAGACAAAAGTCATTTAACAGTGTGATCTTTCTTCTATGTTATCTGAGGGAGATCTGGCTGCTGTTTCAAGCAAGTTTAGCAATTGCATAGTGAAGTGTTTTTTTAACCTTTTTCATTTAGTGATTTTGCTTCAAAAAGTATAAAAAACTAATGCCATTTGTAATAAATTTGGTACTAATTAACTACTCAATTATATTTTAAAATGTGAAAAATTATAAAGCAAATTGAAAGTCATTATTGTTCACGTATTTGAAGTGGCAAGCTGGTAGAAGTACACCAGACAAAATGCTTAGTGGCATTTCATCCACCTTTATGTTCTGAGTTCAAATCCCACCAAGGTCAGCTTTGCCTTTCATTGTGTTGGGGTTGATAAAAAAAGTATCAATTGAAATTGCTGTGCCAAAATTTGAAACCACTAATATTTAACCAGACAGAAGCTCTTTTCTTTGATTCCTTGTTACATTTTAATGAAATGGGTGAATTATGGTAGCATCTTTTAGATACGTTGTTATTAACTAATGAATTATGTCTTTTTTATATTTACAGAAGAACTTGATAGACAATCCATGAACCTTGTCTTCAAGAATAGGAATATTTTGAAAGAAGGTGTTATAGAGAAAAGAGTTGATGCCAACATGTTGTTATGGCTGGAGTATGTATAATTTTTGTAAAATTTGTGTGTGTGTGAATGTGTGTATTTATTTTAGAGAACAATAGGATGATCTCAGATTGGTTCTAACGATCGCACTTGAGGCTTTAAAATAAATAAATGTCAGGATCTCTACATGTCTTTCAGGTATAAATTAAGTGCTGTCTTCTACATGAATAAATATATATGAATATGTGAGGTCATACATGAGGATGCATGGCCTGGTGATTAGGTTGTTGCACTCATAATTGCAAGATCATGGTTTCAATTCCTTGACCAGGTGTTGTGTTGTGTTCTTGAGCAAAACATTTCATCTCACGTTGGTCTATGATCATTTCAATGCCTGATACATGGTACACTGTGCACATATATAGGGAATGTTGATTTGATGGAGGAAGTTAGCTAATGTACAGCACATTCATTTGACCACTATAAACAAATCATTTGTGCAGTTTTTTGGCAAAAAGCTGAACACTCATACATCATCTTCAATGGGAAAGTCCATCATATACATGTAGGTAAAGTTGATATAAAGCAATGAATAAGAGAAAATGGATTGAGCGACATTCTTTCATTTCTCTACACTTGTTTCCGTACATCTTTACAATTGTTGTACATTGGTGATATGATATAATTAATACATTGTGTAATCACTATCATCCATCAAAGATGTAAAATGTGTCTTTTTCAGGTGATTATTTTAAATAAGTTCTTTGTTATTTCACACTGTCATTTCTCTCCATACCAGAATGAATACCCAAAGCAGTGTGCTATTTTCAGCAATTTGCAGACAAAACTGAAACCATAGATAAAAATGACAGACCAAATAAAAATATAATCAAAATGCAAAAACAAAGAAACAAACACACACAAAAAGCTTCCATGTCCAATTAACTATGAAATATAATTCGATCTTCACAGTCAGATTATTAGGAAAGAAAGAGAAACACAGTAAAGAATGAAATTAAATGTTTTGAGATAATAATTTGATAAACTGATAAGGGCTGACCATTTTTGTGCTTGTCAGCTATCAACTTGAAAAGGTGTTAAAGTACCTCCTATCCATTATAACAAAACATTTGTCTCTAACATACACTGGAATCTCCCCCACATACATACATATTCGTTCATGTACCCACAAACATGGCCGTGTATATACATACCCATATATCTATTTATACATGCAGACACATATGCTTCTTACATACATTCTTAGTAATTTTGCTATTTATATATATATATATGTCAAGTTCTAATGTATGTCAAGTTCTAAGTCTATGAGCAATGGTAAAACCGCTACAATGTTGAATGGCTAGAATTTGTTTACATAACTCCAGATAGATTTATACAGCTATATTTATCTATTCACACACATCCACAATAAGCTAATAATCCATGTAATCCATGTAGTAGATATATGAACATCCCCCCCCCCTATCTGTAATCCAATATTAATACACACATTGAGAGTTTCTATCTTTGTTGGTAACAAAGGGCTTCTCCTTCAGAGTGAAAGGTAGATTGTATGATGCCTGTCTGTGAACAGCCATGTTACATGGCAGTGAAACATGGGCTGTGACTGCAGTGGACATGTGAAAGTTTGAAAGAAATTAAGCTAGAATGCTTCACTGGATGTGCAACGTCAGTGTGCATGTACAACAGAGTGTAAGTATCTTGAGAGAAAAACTTGGCATAAGAGGCATCAGATGTCGTGTGCTAGAGAGGTGACTGTACTGGTATGATCATGTGATGCATATGGCTCAGGACAGCCATGTAAAGAAGTGCCAATCTGTGGAGGGAACCTGTGGAAGAGGTAGACCCAAGAAGACATGGGATGAGGTGGGGAAGCATGATCTTCGAATGTGGGGTCTCACAGAGGTGATGACAAGTGATCGTGACCTTTGGTGATTTACTGTGCTTGAGAAGACTTATCAAGCCAGGTGAAATCATAATTGTGGCTGGTGCCAGTGACACATAAAAGCATCTATACTGGTGACACACAAAAGCACCCATACCAGTGACATGTAAAAGGCACCCACTACACTCTTAGAATGGTTGGCATTAGGAAGGGCATCCAACTGTAGAAACCAAGCCAAAATCAGACTGGAACCTGGTACAGCTCTCTGGTTTATCAGTTCCAGTCAAACAATCTAACCCATGCCAGCATAGAAAGTAGACACTAAATAATGATGTTGATGATGATGATGACAATGATACTTGGCAACAAGTACTTCTATAGACTTGCACCTGAGGGATGTATATACAACTGCATATGCTGTATGTACATAGTGACAATTAAAACATTTCTCAGTAGAGATATTCCTCAGAATGATTAACAGAAATGACTACAATATAATAACGTCCAATATAATAAAATAAGCAAATTGCATCAATAGAGGTTTACATATTATTTGTTTTTACCAAACTGCAAAAATGAACATTTTAGCCTGTGGTTGCATCTAGTAACTATTTTGGGGCACCTATTCACAAGATGTGTATATTTGAGTGTGTGTATCGTCATCATCATCATCGTCGTCGTCGTCGTCGTCGTCATCGTCGTCATCATCATCGTTTAATGTCTGCCTTCCATGCATATGTTTAAATAATTTATAATTAATTCTAATGTACTTAATTCTTATTGTATGTTATAGTAGGCTTTAAAATGCTTATATTATTAGATTAGTATTTTGGATATAGTTTTCTATGCGTACTCCAGAAATTGAAGTTATGGTCCTATTGGTAAAACCCCAAATTTGTAATAATAATAATAATAATAATAATAATAATAATATATATATATATATATATTAAAGCAAAAAGTTAAATTCTGGTCATAGAGTAACCAATGGTTTCATTTCCACAAAAGCTACAACCTTGTGGACAGCTCATCAAACTCTGTTATGCTTACTGCTCTATTCTTTAAAGTGTGCTTCTTTTTCTGATATATGTTATATTGACAATATGTGTGTGTGTGTGTGTGTGTGTGTGTGTGTGTGTGTGTAGGTTGTCTAAGTGTTCATAAGTCAGGAAAAGATGATTGGTTGTCATATTTCATTCCATATAGGCTACCTCTGATAATCACAAGGTTACGTAATCACTTTGTTACCTAACACTCCATTGAATCCCTAGTGTGAAACTGATTGGTAAGGTTGGCTGCAATGGATATATAATACTGTACACTTTGGATAATATACATGCGTGTGTGTATGTGTATTATGTATATGTATACATGCACAAACACACATACACACTCACAGACACACACACATACATCCGCACATGTGTGGGTGAGTAACTAATTTGTCTGCAGCATTAAATCAACTCACTGTCATGTACTTGTGGATTTGTAAATGATATTTCTTAGTCAGAAAAACAGACATGTATTTTTTTAATAGACATAAGCTAGATATTATAATATAAGATATAAATATATAGATATTAATAAAACTTAAAGCCATGTTGAAGAAGTGGCTGTGTGGTAAGTAGCTTGCTTACCAACCACATGGTTCTGGGTTCAGTCTCACTGTGTGGCACCTTGGGCAAGTGTCTTCTACTATAGCCTCGGGCCGACCAAAGCCTTGTGAGTGGATTTGGTAGACGGAAACTGGAAGAAGCCCGTCGTATCTATGTATATATATATATATGTGTGTGTGTGTGTTTGTGTGTTTGTCTCCCCTCCCACCAGCATCACTTGACAACCAATGCTGGTGTGTTTATGTCCCCGTAACTTAGCAGTTTGGCAAAAGAGACCGATAGAATAAGTACTAGGCTTACAAAGAATAAGTCCTGGGGTCGATTTGCTTGACTAAAGGCGGTGCTCCAGCATGGCTGCAGTCAAATGACTGAAACTAGTAAAAGAGAATAAAGAGAGTTTTAATACTTCAACATGGCTTTAAGTTTCATGACAAATCGAGTGTTTTCCAATTTGATTTGAAAGATTTGAGTTGCAAAAGACCTTCTCTCTGTTCACTCTGTTTGAAGTATGAATTATTTAGCAAGATATGTAAAGTCTTGGAAATGTAGTAACATTTACATACTATTTTATAATAAATGTATTCACTTGGCACTAAGTACTGAGTACTCTTTTCATTTTTTTTTTTTTTTATTAAACTACATGTGTTATTACTGGCCATTTTAAAATTCATTTCCTTTTCTGACTAAATTTCTTCCCCGCATTTTCTTTTCTTTCCCTCTTTCTCACTTTGTTGCTTTGTTTGTCTAGTTGTTAGTTTGTGTGTGTGTGTGTGTGTGTGTGTAAACAGAACAGCATAAACTTCGAGTTAAATATGCCATTTAAATATGCCATCTAGTTAAATATGCCTTCATTTACTTGGACAGTTTAGTATTGAAGTGATTATACTTACAGGAATCTTATTATGTTAAGAATGGAAAGCAGGAAAGCAGAGAGTATATGTTGTGTAATTAACATGATGTCTGTTTACTCATGAATTAAAATTCTTTCATTCTCATGTTTTTATTAGAGTAAATGGATGGCAGAATCAGTAGACTGACAAAATATCTTGCAATATTTAAGGTGGTGAGCTGGCAGAATCATTACCCTGCTTTGCAAAGTGCTTAGAATTTCATATGTCTACACATTCTGAGTTCAAATTCCACCCAATGCTGATTTTGCCTTTCCTCCTTTCAGGGCTGATAAAATAAGTACCAGTTGAATATTGGGGTAGATTTAATTGACTAGCCCCCTCCCTGAAATTGCAGACCTTGCGCCAAAAATTGAAGTCAATATTTAAGGCAGCGAGCTGGCAGAATCGTTACCGCACCAGGTGAAATGCCTAGTGGTATTTTGTCTGTCTTCATGTACTTAGTTCAAATTCTGCTGAGGTTGACTTTGCATTTCATCCTTTCGAGGTCAATAAAATAAATTCCACTTGAGTACTGGGGGATGATCCAATCAACTAGCCCCCTCCCTTGAAATTACTAGCCTTGTGCCAAAATTTGAAATCAATATTAATATGTCTTAGGTTCCTAGTTCAAATCACATTCAGATCCACTTTGTCTTTCAATCTTCTGTATTTGATGAAATATCATATTTGATGACATAAAAGACACACAGTCATAATAAATGCACTCCAATTTCAGCAGTGCAAATTCAATAAAAAAAGTTTTTACTGCCTTAACCTGTTAGCATTTAAACCAGCTGCATCCAGTCAAAATATTCTACTTGTTTTATGTTCAAACTGGTCAGATCTGGCCTCTCACACCAACCCTACAAAATAATCCTAAAAATTAACAGTCACCTCATCAACATCACAAAGCTACAGGATAATGCATGATGAATTCATGTCTTGCAAACAACTTGCACATGCAAGTGCTACCAGTCGAGAACTCTGCATACCGGAAGCCAGCAAGTGTATGGGATCATCAGGAGAGAGTGCGCGCCGTTTTGGGGCCTACCTCTCAACGGCATCAATGCACACCGGCCCCCCTCACTGATATGAGGCCCCGCTTGCTAGATCAACTGGTTATTAAATAAAGCTCAATATTTCTCTAGCCATTGCTCATCGTCTCCTTTTAACCAAATCCAGTGGCTAGCCTTCTCCACTGTAGTTTGGATATCAGTCATGGTGGTACTTACCTTCCGATGAGTTAGGCCTAACGATAACAACAGTGAATGAATAAATATTACTTTTGACAGAATAATATGAATATGCCAGCAATTACATTAATTTTGAGATTATCTGATATTTTTGCATAAGAAAACGGATAATCAAACTTGTTTCAAATTAATTTTTGTGCATTTTATTAATTGCAATCAATGTAATATAGGCCTATCTTTGCATATAGGACCTTCGGCAATTTTGTGGGACATTTTTTAGGCAAAAAGTGTGTCTTACATGCCACCAAATACAGTAAGTACTAATCATTAAAAATATGAATTGAGAGATGTGGGTGGAAGTTAATATAATAGGCCATACACTCCAGCATGACATCAGTTCGATGACTAAAACCAGTAATAGTATAAGAGTTGCAGTGACCCTGTGGTTCAGTTTGCTACTTCTTGAAAGTTACGTTTATAAAATGTTACATAGTTAAAACTGACTGTGCAGACAAGCAATAAATTAAGCAACATAATATATATCTTCTATCTTTTATCTTTTACTTGTTTCTGTCATTAGACTGTGGCCATGCTAGGACACCACCTTGAATAATTTTTAGTCGAATGATTTGACCCCACTTTTTTTTTCCTTTTTTCAAGCCTGATACTTATTCTATTGGTCTCTTGATGATCCACAAAGATATGGGGATGTAAACACACCAACACTGGTTGTCAAGTAGCAGTGGGAACAAACACAGACACAAAGACACACACACACACACATGATGGGCTTTTTTCAGTTTCTGTCTACCAAGTCCACTCACAAGGCTTTGGTTGGTCTGAGGCTATAGTAGAAGACACTTGCCCAAGGTGCTATTTATACATTTAAATGAAAGTTCCTTGTGAATGCAAATTAAAGATTTTTTTATTTCGTTTTGTTCCAGGAGACGTGTTGTTATAAAAGAAGGTGAATTTTCGTACAGTGATATCGCAAACCCGGTATAGTTATTTTTTTATATCATATATATTGCTTATTTTGATGCTGTTGAATCCCGGGTTATCTCTGACCCTTCAGTCTTTTGAACCAAGCTATACCATTCATTTCCATGCTATGTTTTGAAGGGAGTCCAAAATTATATTTTCTAAATGTGCTTTTCCCCTTAATGTGATGGCAGAATGTGAACTGAGGGAGATTTGGCTGATATTTTTACCAGGTTGAGCAACTTGTGGTGGTTCTCTCATAAAATTACTACAGACTGTCCTCATTTAACGACCGAGTTACGTTCCAACAGCCCCGTCGTTAAGCAAATTCGTCGTTAAACGAATATTCATAGGGTACATATTTATTTTTATAGGTATAGTGTACTGTACGTACATATAAAAACAGAATACTGTACTGTATAAAGTATATGCAGTACAGGGCCAAGAATCACTAACATAAATTGTTGAAAAATGAATAAGTAACAGTAAGATTATTACAAGGAAAACCTTAAAAGTTAGGATATAGATACTGTATTATTGTAGCGCAGACATCGTAAGTATGTTTGTGATTCCATGCCCAGTACATAAGATGCCTAATAAACTTTTCTCAGGATTATGTAGAAAAGGTGAAAAGGTTTAAAGGAAACTCAAACATAATAACTTTGTTTTACTTTGGATAAAGATTACAAAAGCAACTTATTCTTGACATCAAAATCCATGAAAAATCCCGTCAGTATTGTTTGCTTTGTTATCTTCTTTTTTTCGTCATAGATTTCTCGATAACATCGGAAAAGTTCAGTTGTCTGCCTTTCCACCTTGGAAAATCGTTCAAAATTTGGATCCATCGCCTCAAGTTCTATTTTGTAAAATATGTAATGACGGCTCGTAAAGTTCGTCGTAACTCCGAGTGGTTGTTAAATAGATAGGTCATTAAATGAGGACAGCCTGTAATTTTATGTGAAGAAGAAGGATGATAGTCATGCACTTACGCATTTACCTTTTACTTGTTTCAGTCATTTGACTATAGCCATGCTGGACCACCACTTTGAGTAATTTTAGTCAAACTAATCAACCCCAGTATCTATTTTCTTTTTAAGCCTGGTACTTATTCTATTGGTCTCCTTTGGCAAACTTCTAAGTTACATGGACATAAACACACCAACATCGGTTATCAAGCAGTGGTGGAGGACAGACAGACAGAAAGACACACACACACATATACATTGGGTATCTTTCAGTTTATGTCTATTAAATCCACTCACAAGAGTTTGGTTGGCCTGAGGCTATAGAAGACACTTGCTCGAGGTGTCACGTAGTGGGAGTGAACCTGGAACCATGTGATTGGTAAGCAAACTTCTTACCACGCTGCCATGCCAGCACCTGTCAATAAATAAAAATTTTGTAAATAACTGTGTGGTAAGTTGCTTGCTTACCAACCACATGGTTCCGGGTTTAGTCCCACTGTGTGGCACCTTGGGCAAGTGTCTTCTACTATAGCCTCGGGCCGACCAAAGCCTTGTGAGTGGATTTGGTAGACAGAAACTGAAAGAAGCCCGTCGTATATATGTATATGTATATATATATATATATATATATATATATATGTGTGTGTGTTTGTATGCCTGTTTGTCCCCCCAACATCGCTTAACAACCGATGCTGGTGTGTTTACGTCCCCGTAACTTAGTGGTTTGGCAAAAGAGACCGATAGAATAAGTACTAGGCTTACAAAGAATAAGTCCTGGGGTCGATTTGCTCAATTAAAGACAGTGCTCCAGCATGGCTGCAGTTAAATGACTGAAACAAGTAAATGAGTAAATAAAAAAATACTAGAGTTTGAGGAAAATAGTGGTGACTTGCATTGTTAAAACTCATTTAATTAACTCTGTGCCTGTCCTGTGTATCAGATATGACAAACAAGACACATTTCTTTTATATCTAGGTATCATATATACCATATGTTAACGTGTATAACGAACCCTCTAATTTTTGGGGGCTTCAAATTTGGAAAAAAAGTTTTATAAGGGATTATAATATGTATAAGAAACTCTCATATTTTTTTAATCAAATTTTTGACAAAAATGGTTCCTCATACATGTTAAAATATGGTAATATATATTCCTAATTGTTTTCAGTCATCAGAGTAACTTGAGAGGTCTGTAAGGAAATTTTTATGTTCTCCAGAACATGTAAACCAAAGGCTAACTAAAAGTCTGAAAATAAGCATGGATGTTTAGGACAAGCAAAGGGTTAGGTTTACAAATTTGAATAAGTTTGAATATGATGGGTAAAGTTCTGACTTTTCGCTACGAAACTCTTCTTTAGAAAGAAAATAATTGAGTGTATAGTGTAGCATTATGTAAATAAGCTTGAAAAATATGTCAGAAAAAAAAAAATGGAGGGAAGTACAATGGAGGCAAGGGAGTGACCTGACCTGTTTGAAAAGTGGGGATGACAGTCACTCTTTTCTGTATCAAGGCCAGCTTAACCCTTCAACATTCAGATTAATTTGTCAAATGTAATGCTTATTTTAGTTTTTATCGTTTATCTTTTATTTGTTTCAGTCATTTGACTGTGGCCATGCTGAGACACCATCTTGAAGGGTTTTTAGTCAAACAAATCAACCCCAGAACTTTTTTTTTTAAGCCTGGTACTTATTCTATTGGTCACTTTTGCTGAACTGCTAAGTTACGGGGATGTAAACACACCAGCACCAGTTGTCAAGAAGTGTTGGGGACAAACACAGACACACACACACACACACACACACACACACACACACACACACACACACACACACACACACACACACACACACACACACACACACACACACACACACACACACACACACATATATGACACGATTCTTTCAGTTTCCGTCTACCAAATCCACTCACAAGGCTTTGGTCAGCCCAAGGCTACAGTAGAAGATACTTACCCAAGATGCCATGCAGTAGGGCTGAACCGTGAACTATTTGGTTGGGAAGCAAGCTTCTTACCACACAGTTCAAATCCTACCAGTGCCAACATCTATTTTCAATTTTCCTGCGGGGAATCACTGACTTAAGTATATACAATGTTCTGGCAGGGTCCGTTCAGTTTATTATATCTTTGACTCTTTTAAACAGTTTTACCCTTGATGCTGATATCACAGCAAAATCTTGTGGTACCTCAGACTAAATACATAAGAAAGTTTAGTTTTGTTCCTCTACTGTCTAGGTTCAAATTATACTTGAATAAATTTTGTTTGCCCTCCCTTTGGTTTTCATGTTTCAATAAAGCACCCAATCTTATGTATTCAGGTTGATTCAACTGATTATATCTTCTTAAACATCTATGGTTGTTGTTGTTGTTATTTAATATTAGATCAGCAAGTTGCTGTTTAACCAAAGACTTATTGAACAATGCCTGTGATCAAAGCTTTCCTGACACTGATCATCATGATTTGTGGGGCATTTAGGACCACATTACCTTATTTGTCCTTCCCCTTTTTAAGACTATAGTGTGTCATTTGAAAGAGATTTGGCTGCTATTACTACTGTGGCATAGCTAGAGAGTGTGTGCCACCTGGGGGCAGCCCTTGAGTTTGATCCCCCATCCCCCACCCCTGCTCCACTTCCCCCTGATCAGGCAGCCTTATACAGTAGACCCAAAAGTGTCCTCTCACCCTCCACTACCATAAAAGCATTGCTTAGGTTGGACTGCCTCCCTTGCTCCTCACTCCCCATTGTATTTCTAGCAAGTTGAACAATCACATAGAGGTGACTTTGTCTTTGGTTTGAAAAATTTATAGTTTTTGTAGCAATATGAGAAAATATTATCACTACAGTTTATTTATCAATCTTCAAATATATGAGAAAATAATATTCTTTCATTTTCTTGTGTTTTTTTTTTCACAGACACAAAGCTATTTGGTACAAATATGGACAGATACTATGAATGTTAAAGCAGTCAGTGATTCTGAATTCAACGTTACACACAATAAAAAGCAATACATGTTAGTATTTCATTTATCCTACTAATATCATCATCATCATCGTCATTGTTGTTGCTGTTGTTTTAATATCCACTTTCCTCATAAGGCGGCGAGCTGGCAGAGACGTTAGCATGCCAGGCGAAATGTTTAGCAGTATTTCACCTGGCTTTACGTTCTGAGTTCAAATCCTGCCGAGGTTGACTTTGCCTTTCATTCTTTTGGGGTCGATAAATTAAGTACCGGTTGCATACTGGGGTCCATCTATTTGACTGCCCCCTCCCACCGTCCCCCAAAATTTCGGGCCTTGTGCCTAGAGTAGAAAAGAATAAAATATCCATTTTCCCGTGTTTATATGGGTCAGATGGAATTTGTTGAGGCAGATATTCTACAGCTTAATGCCCTTCCTGTGATCATTACTCATTTGCAACTACCAGACGATGTCAAGACAAGCACTGCATGCATATATATATATATATATATATATATATATATATATATATATATATATATATATATATATGTATATATTTTTCTCTCCTTGTTTCTCTCCTTATTTTTTTTCTCCTTGTTTCTCTACTTGTTTCTTTCTGTGTTCCTTTCTGTTGAAGAGCGTAGGTTCGAAACAGTAAAGACTTTCTCTATTCCCGAGCGTTATACTAATACATCCATTTGTTGTTTACACCACCTGTCTTCGTCTGTTGTTTTTTTCGTGAATTCTCCCATATACATACATACATACACACATACACACATCATATATACATACATTCATGCTTACAAACAAATAAGTGAATGGCTGCATGGACAGGTGAATGAATGGTTTCATTCAGTTTCTGTCTACCATATCTGCTCACAACGTTCTGGTAGGCCTGGATTCTAGTAGAAGATGCTTGCCCAAGTTACAAAAGATTTTTCTACCTAGAATACAAAAGGTATACTGTATGCCATGTATGTAATAACTTTAAAATATCACACTTTACTTTTCAGTTTTCGAATAAAGAATAAAAATTCAGTGGACATAACGGCAGAAAGAGATTCTTGGATGGAGGTATGGTAAAATTCTTTAGATTTTTGTTTTCACCTTTCATTACCTTTATCTGGTTAAACTTCATTGTCTCTTGTCTTTCTTCTTTTTTCTCATGATTTTATCTGGGATTAACTTATTTAGAAGGTGCATAGCTCAGTGGTTAGATCATTGAGCTCAAGAAGGTGCATCGCTCAGTGGTTAGAGCATCAGGATCACATTCATTTTGTTGCTGTTCATGATCTTTTCAGTGACTTAGTGACTTTCCCTTTCACTCCGGTGTCTGCTCTACATGTTTTCTTTTTCTCATTACTTTTCATGAAAAAGTAATGAGAAAAAGGCGCAAAAAAAAAAAAAAAAAGGAAAAATAGGGCTGCAAAAAATCCCTTGTGATGTTTCTCCTAGCTCTTTACTTCTTGAGCTCAAATCCCAATCTGACTTGCTTTTGCCTTTCATCTCTGTGAGTTCAATAAAATAAAGTTCTAGTCAAGTATTGGAATTAATATAATTGACTCCTTGCTTCCCTAAATTTTTAGCCTTGTGACTATATTAAAAATAATTTTATAATTCAGGCTTTCTGGAAGGCATCTGCTCGCAAAAATATAAAAACAAAGTGGATGGAAAATGTTAGATTATCTTCAATATCAGAAGAGGTAAGTCAAGAATGTACCATCTGTTAAAGTTCCTTTTCAAGTATTTTCTATCGTCTACTTCTGTTGTGTGTATATGTGAGTGATATAGGACGGCAAATCCCTAATGCATCTAGCTTTACAGAAACCATATTACAAGTCATTCAAGACAGAAAGTTATTCAACATGATAAAAGAAGTGGTTGTTAATAATAATTCTCATTATTTTGATCATTGCCAGAGCAGCTGTCTGTCTTCTGTGCCAGTGGCACGTAAATAGCACCATTTGAGTGTGATCGTTACCAGCGTTGCCTTACTGGCACTTGTGCCGGTGGTACGTGAAAAAACATTCGACCGAGGTCGTTGCCAGTGCCGCTGGACTGGCTCCTGTGCAAGTGGCACGTAAAAAACACCATTTTGAGAGTGGTTGTTGCTAGTACCACCTGAGTGGCCCTTGTGCTGGTGGCACGTAAAAGCACTCTCGGAATGGTTGGCATCCAGCTGTAGAAACTCAGCCAGATCAGATTGGAGCCTGGTGCAGCCATCTGGTTCGCCAGTCCTTAGTCAAATCGTCCAACCCATGCCAGCATGGAAAGCAAACGTTAAATGATGATGATGATGTTGGTGAAAATGATATGCAGAGTCAAAGAAGTTGGCTTTTTGTCCTTTTTTGGTGATGGAACACACCTTGATAGATTTCCTAAGAATGAAATAGATACCAGTAGAGATAAAGATTTTGAAGTTTGATGAGGATAGGAGCAAACTCTGGAGTCTTCTGTTAGAGAGATATGAAAGGGATACTGTTGGAGAGTGATGAAAAGAATACTGTTGGAATGTTCATTTTATTGGGTTGAAGTTCTTACATGTCTCTCATTATTCACACATGCATAATTATGTGTCTATATGATGAGACAGGGAACATAGAAAAAGGAAATTTGTGAGGAGTTTTATTGAATACATACAGTGTTGAAAAGTGAGACAAGCAACTAATGTGAAGGCTTCTTCCTTGAAGGTGCTACTAAAAGAGCTGCCTTGCTTGTGGAATGGCAGATTGGAGGATTCCTCCAAGTGAGTAGAGAGCCTCTTTGCAATTGACCAGAAGTTTTAGAAACATGAGAGTTTGTTTACTGTATGATGCAGAAAGGCATCTTTTGCTTCTCTGATAGCAGTCTTCTAGACATTGTGTAACTGATGAAGATGATAATTGTGCTGGATGACTTCCCATAAGAAGTTGTGCTCTTTGTTCAAACTGCTGCAGCATGGATATATTAATGCATTTGAATTTTGTGAGTGTCTATGCTTTTGAGGAATACAGAATAGAAATCGAAATGTTTAGATAGATGGTTGAAGTTATTTGTTTACTGTGTCGGATAAGTCTTGTGGGGGAAACACTTTTGTTGCCAGGAGTAATTGGTATAAAACTTGTAGAGTTTCAACTAATTAACTGAGTGTTTTCTGTATATTTTTCTATGTAACTATATCATTTTCTAATTTGTAGGACTTAAATAAAAGTGTTACAGAAAGGTATGTTGTAATGTATGTTATTACTTTCCTTTTTAGCATTACATTACTTGTGATGGAGATGCACATTGTAGTAATAAGTTTTTATATTCATTTTTGTTTGAAAGAAGAATTTAGCCCTTTAGCATTCATATTATTCTGTCTATTGTAATCCTTATTTATTCACATTACTTTGAATTAATCATGCATTATCTTGTAACTTCACAATTTCAATAATGTGATTGTTTAATTTAAAAATAACATTGTATGGTGGGTATGAGAGGCTGGATCTTGGCAGTTTGAACATAAAACAGGTAGAATATTTGGGCCAGATATGGCTAGTTTAAATACTAATGGGTTTCATCTACCAAAATATTGATCAATTTACAAATTAATTTAATCACCGTTATTGTTTTCTTTCTCATTCCATTTTTATTTATCCATCTCTTCTCTAATACCAAAATATTGTTTAGCCCTATTCCAATTTTGATTGAGCATACTTATAATCAAAGCATTCCAGCTAAGACTATTCTGTCATTTTCAGCACCATCTGAACGTGGCTGATGCCTGTACCCCATGACTGGCTCCCATATTGGTAGCACATAAAAAGCACTATTTGAACATGATAGATGCCAGTCCCGCCTAACTGGCACTTGTGCCAGTGGCATGTAAAATGCAACCACTACACTCTCAGAGTGGTTAACGTTAGGAAGGGCATCCAGCTTGTAGAAATATTGCCCAATCACATTGGAGCCTGGTGCAGCTGCTGGCTCTCCACACCTCAGTCAAACCATCCAACCCATGCCAGCATGGAAAATGGACGTTAAACGATGATGATGATGATGATGAGTGTATCTATAACAAGGATTACATTATCTAATGTATTCTTCATTAAGATGGAAGAGCATAATTTGAGGGATATTTGGTTATTAATTCTAGCTGATCAAGTGACTATGTAGAATCAAAGAGAGGCAAACAGCATCTAGTATTTAGTGTATTTTACAATTAAATGAAATAAAGACTGGTGTACTGAATGAGATATTCACAAAAAAAAAATCCCAATTAAATTTTCTTCATACTTGAAGAAAGAAAACAAAAACCCAGTGGTACTTGTTAGTGATAATCCTCTGATTTAGCTAAATGTATGTCATTGTCTCACACGAGTAATTTCTTCTAGTTCATTATATATTCTGTTACTACATTTCTAAACTGTTTCTTTTATTTTATACATTTTTATTTTAACTTTTGTACTATTATAAAAAAAAAAAAGGAATACAAGAAAACAAATCACAAATTAGAAAAGCCAACATGATAGACTAAGATGGCTGATAAAGTTGGATAATATTTAAAAGAGGGAGGAGGACATGAAGCCTATTTAATATTGGTGGCCAGTTTCAATAAATGAAATGAACTGAATGAAAAATGTCCTTTTTGTTTAGCTCCAGCTCAGTTCTAATAAAGCTGACTTACGTTTAAAGGCATTCAGTTGTAACTATCCTGTCCTTTTTTATTACTATGTTCTATCTAGGGCAACATTATACAGTTAATCCATTATCGAGTCGCAAAGCTGCAATGAATACTACAAATGTACAATACACAATACTGTTTTAAATAATACAAATTTTAGTCCTCATTGCATTGAGTATGTTATTGATTTTATAGGACTTATGTAAACAAATGAACTTCTTGGGTGGGGATTGACCTGACATGTTTTAGTTCTATTTGGGTCAAATTATCAGAGACTGCACACTTCACCCCTGCATCTACCTGTTATCTGACTGTGTGGAAATACTGTATATGTGTGAAAGTGTGTGTGTATGTATGCATACACAATTCTTATACTTCAAAAATAGGAGTGCGAGTGGTCAGAAAAGTATGACTGATTAAAATGACTGATGAAACTTTTGTTGGTCTGGTAGACTAAATTAGCATAGATAAGGATCACATCCCAAATTGTATGCCAAGAAATATTTCAACCATTATATACTAAGAGTGAGTTTATCGGCACCCCTCAGAAGTAGTTGCTGTGTGGTTGAGAAGCTTACTTTTGGACCACATAGTCTTGAGTTCAGTCCCACTGCATGGTACTTTTGGCAAGTATCCTCTACTGTAGTCTCAGGCTGTCAAAGCCTTGTGAGTGGACTTGGTAGATGGAAACAGAAGGAAGCCCTGTGTGTGTGTATATGTGTGTATTATCAACCACACATATTCAAGGTATGTGTTTTACTTGTTCATCAGTATGCTGCAGCTTTAGCACAGTGGGGACGACTCCCTCAAAGTACTGGGTGTTAAAACACCGGAAAGTCTTGTGTGTGTGTGTGTGTGTGTGTGTATCTATGTGTATGTGTCTTTGTGTTATGTTTGTCCCTCTCACCACTTGACAACCATTGTTGGTTTGTTTATGTCTCTATAACTTAGCAGTTCGGTAAAATAGAGCAATAGAATAAGTACCAGTTTTAAAACTAAGTACTGGGGTCAATTTGTTGCTTTGACTAAACGCTTTGACTAAACCAGCATTGCCTCAGTTTTCTGACTGAAACATGTAAAAGATAAAAGAGTGTTAAAGCCATCTTGAACCCATAACCATTTAATCAGTTGTTTAGGGCATTCATTTCTCAGCCATCTAAATAACACTCGAGAAAATCTTGAATATAGGCGCAGGAGTGGCTGTGTGGTAAGTAGCTTGCTTACCAACTACATAGTTCCGGGTTCAGTCCCACTGCATGGCACCTTGGGCAAGTGTCTTCTACTATAGCCTAGGGCTGACCAAAGCCTTGTGAGTGGATTTGGTAGACGGAAACTGAAAGAAGCCCATCGTATATATGTATATATATATGTATGTATGTGTGTATATATGTTTCTGTGTCTGTGTTTGTACCCCCACCATCGCTTGACAACTGATGTTGGTGTGTTTACATCCTTGTAACTTAGCGGTTCGGCAAAAGAGACCAATAGAATAAGTACTAGGCTTACAAAGAATAAATCCTGGGATTGATTTGCTTGACTGAAGGTGGTGCTCCAGCATGGCCACAGTCAAATGACTGAAACAAGTTAAAGAGAGTAAAAGAGAGTATCACCAAATCTCATTTTCTATTTCTCTATAAAATTTGATGCTTTATATTTGTATAAGAATTGTATGTTTATAATTCTCCTTCATTTCCTTAGATCACCCACCCCTCCTGTGGATTATGAGGACAATCTAGCACGCTTTCAAAGAAGCTGTAGTAAAGAGAACAACGTGTTGAATGGTAAGTTATCATCATCATCATCGTCATCGTCATTATCATTATCACCACTACCACCATTATCCTCATCATCATTATCACCACCATCATTGTCACCATCACAACTATCACCACCACCGCCACCACCGCCATCAATACCACCATCACCATCATCAATAGCACCACCACCACCATCATCATCATCACCGCCACCACACCACCGCTACGATCATCATTATGACCATCACCTGTATCAGGACAACTACCTCTTAGGACAATTAACCCTTCGGTTAATTAGCATCTCCCCAATATATTAAGAAGTTTTGATTCATCATCTGTTCTCCACAGGGGTAATTGTCCTTGGGGAGGGGCGGGCAGGGTTATTGTCCATGGTGAGGGTAAATGTCCTAGACTCATCATCATTACCATCATCACCACCCAGCTTCAGCAACACCACTTACCAATGACATTATCATTGTTGTTATTGTTGTTGTCATCATCACCACTACCATCACCACTATCACCACCATCATCGTCATCATCATCATCATTCTCAGCATCCTCTTCAAGTGTCAACAAGGGATCCTCAGTTGACATCCTCCTATCTTAAATTTGATGATGTAGGCCTGGATAAACTTATGCTTAAGAAATTATGTATATTGACCTCCAATGTTTGACCTCCCTGCTTCCAGGTTCAGCCTCAACTGAACTCAATTATGATGAAAGACGTTCGGATCTAGTCGATCTCATTCGCAAAATGAGCCCTACTTTATTTTGCTCAGATTGCTTTCAATTTTGGTGTATCAATACAACTCTGAATTTTGATTATGATCAACCAATTACTTTATCTTGTAAATTAAAGAGTCTGATGTTATTTGGAATTAAAGTTGGGAAATTTGGGTAATTTTAGCTAATCAGCAGACAGCGTGGCATTAGCAGTTTGTTACCATGACAACCGCATGCTGTGTTGTGGTTCACCTGCATGTTTTGTTTTTAATTTTTCTGTGTGTTCGTATATTACATATTTTTCTGTACTTCTCTGTGTTGGTATTTTTCTGTGCTTTTTCTGTATGTTAGTATTTTTACATATTTTTCATTTCAAATATTTTTGGGACTCATTAACTCAGATAGCTGGATTTATGATTTCACTAGGTTAATTTTATTCATAAAAATTTAAATTAGGAGTATTTCTTAAACCATTAGCTTCGGATTTCAACAGCTTAACTGAAATTTAGCCCATGCAACAGGATCTGAGAGGGATATCGTGGAACAGAGGAACTGTGGGTGATACAGATAATTTGACATTATTTTTGAATTCTGCATGCAAAATCATATAAGATACAGGTATTCTTTTCCTTGGGACAAATTCTTTGCTGATCAGTGTTATTCTTATTGTAATTTACAAATCCAAGCATGAAAATGTTACTCAACTTTGGAGTTTTGGAGACAGACATCCCCTTTTCACACACACACACATGCGCTTACATATTAATGATGTACATAAATACATGGCAGATATACATAATACTGAAGTACGCATAAAGTAAGCACATGCAGACCAGACACTAAATCATAAATTTCACAGCCATGAACTTTTAACAAGTTCAATGTTATGGGAATGGAGGATGACTCAGAATAATGACACTCCAAGAGATACAAAAATCTCATTGCCAAGAAGCATATCAAACATTTATTCCCATCATCAGCTGCCCCATGGATATCACTATGGTGTCGACACATGGGCAGTATGATTCGATTTGGTAAGGTTGACAGCATTGAAAACATAAAAGTTGCCTGGGAATCAATAGTTGAGTTGCCAGAGAGAAACATAGGTATAATATGTCCATTACATCTACACTTGTTTATTACTACAAATACAAACATCAGATTCAAACAAAATCATAGTAAACCTATAACTACAAAACATCATCATCATTTAACGTCCGCTTTCCATGCTAGTATGGGTTGGACGATTTGACTGAGGGCTGGCGAACCAGATGGCTACACCAGACTCCAATCTGATCTGGCAGAGTTTCTACAGCTGGATGCCCTTCTTAACACCAACCACTCCGAGAGTGTAATGGGTGGTTTTTACGTGCCACCGGCACGAGGGCCAGTCCGGCGGTACTGGCAACGGCCATGCTCAAATGGTGTATTTTTACGTGCCACCTGCGCAGCAGTCAGTCCAATGTTTTGTTCACATTCCACAAAACAAAGAAAGTCTACAAAAAAGAATATTACTACCTCAAAAATTATAGAACAAAATAGAACTAGCCAAGTAATTGTATTGAGCAAAATTTACTGAACCATCAATATATAACATGGAAAATGATAATAACTTCAGGAATAACCAATCTAGAACTCCAAATGCATTCAAGACATGAATAAACTAGGGAAACAATATAACTTTTAACCATCAGGCTTCAAACATCCCCACATCACGCAACCTAAGAAATAAACTAGTATAGATTGATATCTATTAAATATAAATCGAATTATGGAAAATGAATAAATGTATTCATATAAAATATAATATAGATATGAAGAAAACTTCCAAATCATGACAAATTATTAACA